>NC_088301.1:0-300000 GCF_032854445.1 Liolophura sinensis | reverse complement strand
GTCATCGCTGAGAACAGATATGATACCTCAGATTTGATATAAACATAGAATGTCAGAGGAGACATACATGGCTATGCGTAATTCATACACTGCTCCATGTATGTGTCATGTGAGTGTTCAAGTAATGGATATGTAGGAAGTATGCTGGGGAGAAGGGCAACTATTGTGTATCAGTCCTAACTCATTTATTTCTGCCCCAAATAAAGCTAACTGAGCAAGATGTGTTTGTTCAGAGTTAGTACAGCATGCAGAAAATGAATTACTCTATTTCACTTAAAAAGTTTAGCTTTTGTCAAGTGACAAATTTTGCTTCATTCTGACTGATTCATCTATCTTGTAGGGCAACTTAACAGTTTTTGTGTAAAGTTTAATTTCTTATGAGAAAAACGTAAGAGTTAACATCAAAAATGTCATTCCAAAGCCTTTGTGATTCTGAAAGTGCATTTTTAGAGGCCAAACTTTAGGTGAAATACTGTAATATATTTGACTCTCAAAGTGAAATTTTTGCTACTTTATGAGTTGATTGCAGGAGTCAACACAAGGGCATCTGCATTTTTTTGTATTAATATATGTTTTAAATCAGAAAGCACAAATTCCTAATAGCTGTGACGTCCCTCACACAGTTGATGCTGTCGTGTTCACTGACAACTTGTTATTGGGAATGGCCCATGTTAAAAGATATAGGTGGTCAAAAATTACAGAGAAAAGGATGGAGAGAGGGCATCACAGGGCTAAAAAGGTAGGTGGTCAAAAATTACAGAGCCACAGACCGAGAGAGGACCTTACAGAGCTGAAAAGGTAGGTGGTCAAAAACTACAGAGAAACGGAC
This sequence comes from Liolophura sinensis, assembly GCF_032854445.1. Taxonomy (NCBI): domain Eukaryota; kingdom Metazoa; phylum Mollusca; class Polyplacophora; order Chitonida; family Chitonidae; genus Liolophura; species Liolophura sinensis. The sequence goes on along the minus strand of NC_088301.1, from coordinate 299,171 downwards.
TGAGGGAGGGCATTACAGAGCTGAAAAGGTAGGTGGTCAAAAACTACAGAGAAACGGACTGAGGGAGGGCATTACAGAGCTGAAAAGGTAGGTGGTCAAAAACTACAGAGAAACGGACTGAGGGAGGGCATTACAGAGCTGAAAAGGTAGGTGGTCAAAAACTACAGAGAAACGGACTGAGGGAGGGCATTATAGAGCTGAAAAGGTAGGTGGTCAAAAACTACAGAGAAACGGACTGAGGGAGGGCCTTACAGAGCTGAAAAGGTAGGTGGTCAAAAACTACAGAGAAACGGACTGAGGGAGGGCCTTACAGAGCTGAAAAGGTAGGTGGTCAAAAACTACAGAGAAACGGACAGAGAGAGGGCCTTACAAAGCTAAAAAGGTAAACTCTATCAATTATTCACAAATGTATTGTGTTTCACCGCTGTCCATCAGCGTCAGACGTTGTTGAATTCAACTCCAGAAATAATGGGTGCAAAACAGTTGTCATAAATAGGCAGAGTCTGTGTTTAATTTTGTTTCTGTGATGAAACCAGTAAGTGCAGTAGTTGTATCTACCATCAAGATAATAGCCAATTGTCATCACCCAAGGGAAGAAAACACAAACATATCCTGCTATATGTATGAGAATATTCTAGTGAGATACCCTGTATGCACAAACATGACAGGTGTAATGTATGTTTCTGATAAAAGTGTGAGGAGAATGTGTGTACTACATGGACTTTTTATGGGAGAATTATCTCTTTTTTTTCATCTTTCATCTTTTTTCCCCCTTTCATTGCCCAATGCAATCATTCCATAGGATAAAATACATCCAATGTTAACTTCATCTCTGCAGACACATTGAGAGTCTATGGTACTAGCCTGCTGTTATTAACACAATTTATTTTTTGTACTCTGTGAGACTGGTTACCAGTCAATGTTCAGGGTCCAGGGTGGGAGTGTATCAGTTGACAGCGGGTAGTGCTGGTAGGGGGATATTAGAGGAGGTTGGGTGTGGGGAGGGGGAGTCTGTGGGGGTGGAGTGTGGAGGCTGTCCCAGGCAGAGTTACACACAGAGGTGACATCCTCTTACACACTGCTTCACATTACATCTAGGTAGATATTTATACACACTGTGTGTCTACCCTAATTAATGTTTTAAACTTTTCATATTCAAAAACACAATATCATACACATTGTGTGCTGAGAAGCAGTCCTTTTGTTGGATGTAAAAATGAGTTCTCTTTATGACCCAAATTCAGCCCAGTACAAAACATGTAATATTTATGTGTGCGTAGAGCTGTTGATATTCGTTGATGCGGCTGGCCCAGTGTGGCATGAAAATAACAGGGGAAAAGGTGAAGACGAGTAAGATAGCGCCTCAGCCACCAAAATAAACCTGCCCATAACGTGTGATAAATCATAGCAGCCCAGCTTTCCAGCCTGCAGTGACAAGTCAGAGTTGAGGCAAAATGTGTTTTTGTGAAGGGAATACCGCTAATTGAAAGCATACAGAGCAAGGAGTATTGGCTTGCAGTGTCAGCCCTAAAGATGTCTGTACTTAAGATAAGCGTTTGTTATGGACAGCATTAAGGACATGCTCATGGGATGCTGGGGAACTGTTTTTTCATCCTGGTCATGCTCCATTGACCGGCTATTTTCACCACCCATATCAATGGGGTGATTGTTTGTCTGACATGATCTGAGTTCTAAGACAGCCTTGGGAAACCCGGCCATAATAATCAGTCTGTGTTTTAATATAAGAGGAAGTTATTTCCTGTCCATATTTATCGTCATGACTGTCCATATTTAGAGCAGCCTGTTTCCAGTAGCAGAGGCTGGAGTAGTACTAAACAAGGTATTACGCTGGTACTCCTTACACGGGTTACACCATTGGGCGTAACAGGCTTCATTACTTCCTAGGGATGTTATAAATCCTACTACATGTATAGCTCTCATGGGGTCTGAGCAAAATCTGCTGGCAGTAGGAGTTGGGCTCCTCTGCTCATTGCCTTGGGTTGTTTGACAGAGCATGGCTGTATCTTTGAGGATTTCTACCCTGTAGTGTGGAAAGGCTTGAATATCTGACCAGCTTTGACCATTGCTCAAATAGGTGAGCGTGGCTTACCCTGGACAGTATGAAGAACAACTGTGGCTATCAGATCTGAAGTCCTCCCAGCTTGCCTGCCTCTGACCTCCCAGCCTGGGGTACTTGTGTCTGTTTACATGTACATACTGTACACACGGATATATGTACATGTATGTACCCCTGAAGCCCTGTTTTTACAACGAAAATGTAGCTTGCATGGTCAGACGGCCTTACATTGGTCTTATACACCAGGACTGGACCAGAAAGTATTGGTTACCAGGGGTTGTTGTCAGTCTGATCTAAGGTAAATCGGCAGTAAGATTACAGAGTTTATGATTGCTCACATTACCTTCATTAGACTTTTATAATGTGTTACCTGTGTTGGCACCACCACTATAGAGAACCTACATGTATGATTGGTCCAGAGTCATTCATTGTAAAACTGACCCTTACCAGTGATTTGGACTGAGTCCTATGCTTCATGCAGCAGTTTGATGCATCATACCTGTTGGATATCGCTCATTTACCAGTTAAGGTGTTCCTGATTTGGGGATATTCACTGTCATTGTTATCAGTTTCACCGGCTACCTTGATCACTTTGTTGTTGGGTTACCTGCAAATTACCTGTACCTGTACCTGACCAGAGTCATCCTTTTTCACAGGCTACCTAAAATCAGTTGAATGTGGGGTTACCTGTAAGTGACAAACTAGTCAGTTTCACCAGCTACCTTAATGAGTTGTATATGGGGCTACCTGGTGGGGCTACCTGTAAATGACAAACTCATCAGTTTCACCAGCTGCTTTGACGAGTTGGATGTTGTGTTACTTGTAATGTACAACTACCTGACCGTCCACATGCACCTGATCAGGTCACACACTGATTAATCATGATGAAGAAGAAGACTTACGTACTCTGGGTAAGATTGTTTGCATGGACTTACTCTCACCTACATTATGTATTTTAAATGTGCTTAAAATGATTTACCAGAGTGCTGCTGTGGCAGTTCACAATATTGTAGAAAGAACTAAGTTGTGAATACATTTTTCTGTTAAGTTTTAATAACGGAATTATATATCTTATTTACAATTTTGGACACCTGAATAGTGATAATTCAGTGTGAATGTGATTTGTGAAATGTTGGAATACACATTTTACAGAACTAATGTGCAATATGACTGCAACTTTCCACAGTATAGCAACCTTTCAGAAACAGTATATTTGTTATTATAATATTGAGACACTTGCCACGATGTATATTATAACATGTAGACACTTGCCACAATGTATATTATCATATGTAGACACTTGCCACAGTGTATATTATAATATGTAGACACTTGCCACAATGTATATTATAATATATAGACACTTGCCACAATGTATGTTATAATATGTAAACACTTGCCACAGTGTATATTATAACATGTAGACACTTGCCACAGTATATTATAATGTGTAGGCACTTGCCACAGTGTATATTATAATATGTAGACACTTTCCACAGTGTATATTATAATATGTAGACATTTTGCACAGAGTATATTATAATTCATAGGCACTTGGCACAGTGTATATTATAATATATAGACACTTGCCACAATGTATGTTATAATATGTAAACACTTGCCACAGTGTATATTATAACATGTAGACACTTGCCACAGTGTATATTATAATGTGTAGGCACTTGACACAATGTATATTAGGCTTCTCTGCTTACCACCTCCTGAACCTGTCCTCCTGTGTGGCTCAGTGGAGGCTTACAAGGGGTTAAAACTATTATTTGCTCATCTGTTATGGAATGTTTTACATTGTGCTGTCACCTGCCATGATGGTGATACCCTATATCCCTGCTGTATAGAATTCAGTGTAGTTGTACTGGGTTAAACTGGGTTAAAAAGCAGCAAAGCTCTGCCATGGTTATTGTAACCAGCAGAACTGTTACAGATGCACTTTTTAAACAGGCTGGTTTGTGTGAACTCAAAACACATTAACCTTGCATTCTGTGAAAATGTATAAACATACATGTATATAAATAACAAACAGGTATTTGGATTTTCGGATAAATAAATAATTATGCCGCCGCTTGCACCATTATAACAGTAGTCGATCAAACTTTGTGTGAAAAATGAATGTTCAGACCAAAGGTACCCAAATTCCTCCAGCTTTCCCCACACGAAAGAGCAACTTTTTGGGGGGAAACAAAATTTTATTGGTTGGATGGAACCATTTCAGGGCTTTGCAAAATGTATAATTTTATCAGTCTACATGGAATAATGTCTTCAGAGTATGCATGAATACAGGCTTGCCACCAGGTGAGAAGTTTGGAGAATTACAGTATTAGGGTTTATATAGGGTTTAACCAGCCCTCTGTAGTGTCACATGAAAGGTAGATTCAGCCTGATGATTTTCCCTTGGGCTCTCCCTAGTTTCAACAAGTGAAAAAAAAACACCTTTTAGTTAAATAAATGTGTTAATTAAGTTTATACTTTGAAAGTGAAATCAAGGTTTATTCTATGTGTTTGAGCAGGAAAGAGTTTTGGTAATAATGAATCCAAAATGGTACATGTAGCTGGAATCAGCTAGGCAGCAGAGAGTTGAAATTAAGGATAAAATTTTCACTTTAATCAAATTTAATTTTGACCTATGTGCTTTTTTAATTTTTGGTGTAGACTTTTAAATGAAGTTTTAATCTGATGTATGATGGTTTTGAAGATTCAAACCTAACAAAGACTTAGACATATGTTGTCTAACCAGTGGTATGTAACAGTGACTCAAGAGAGATCTTTACCAGTGAGTTTCTGTAGAGCTACCAAGAGCACTTATAACCTATATCTTTCATACTTAGCTGCAGTAATTAGTGAGGTTGATAAGTACCACAGTGCTCACAAGGTACAGGAACAGTATACAGCCCATGAAAGCGGCTTCTGAGCCTGAGGGATAGAGCCATATAACCACTGAAGTTTTCACATATGTTGATCAAGAAGCTTCCCTCTTAGTAACTATGTGTGCAGCTTTAAACTTAATGGAACGTGTCATCCCTAAAAATGGCCTAATGCCATAGGCAATGTCTATGTCTGGCTTTGGCCAAATGGGGGTTAACTAAGTCAGAATGTACCTTGGTTATTTCGGCTTTATTTACTGTCAGTTAAAATCAACTTTCCTTGCAAATAAAGAGTTAGGGTTCACCTAAATATTACATCTCAGTTTGTACAAAGTGGTAGTCTTTAAGCAATGTTCAGGTGATGCTTGTAAATCTCTGTGTGACAGGCAAGTCATGCACAGAACCCCAGGGTGAGAAAACAGGGGGGGGGGGGGGGGGGTGACGAGTGGAAGAGTATTGTGGTCAATCAGTCTGAATTCAAATCTATTTATCTCAGTCCATAATACATACATGGAATGAAGCTTGTCTTATATTTGAAGCTGCTGCACTACATGTATGGTAAAGGTTATATGTGATGTGTGAGTGGCCTGGGCTGGACAGTGTTTGTACAAAATGGTCCAATAAACTGGATGAATTAATCAGGATGAAGCAAAACGTGTCAGTTGAAAAATGCTAAACTTCAGCTGAAATATCATATATAAAGTCACTTGAAAAATGCTAAACTTCAGCTGAAATATCATATATAAAGCCTGTATTCAGTAACTTGGACCATTTGTAGTAGTGTAATGCCAAACCTGTTGTTTATTTGATATACATTTTGACCATTGGCCTTAGACCTTAACCTAGACCACAAACCTCCACTTGTGACCCTTGACCTCATATACAGCATTGGTTGATCTCGGGTAACAGGGTTGATGATTTTTGACACCTATCAGAACTCACTGTATTATCAAGGGGCCAGTTTTATGAAGATGACTAAGCTAAGTTTTCCCTTAACTACCATGACAACTTAGCTTAGGACAACATAACACTTAAGTATACTTCATGAACCCGGCCCCAGAAAAAAGTTTGAATGTGCCTTGTAGCTTGGTTGTCACAAGTCCTGATGAGAGATCTTTCATGTATAGTCTATACATATATGTAATGTTCACAGTTATAAGGAGGGTATTAGTCATTTTTATGTGTAAACTTACTCTGCCATACATGACAATTAATTGACACAGCTAATGGCCATAATTATGTAAAAATATTAAATAAACTGTAGTATTGCTTTCTGGACATTTGGACAGGAACAGTCTATTTACATTGCTATCAAATCAGTCCTAGAGGAAGCTGCTGGGTGGAAATGTTGTCCAGTACTTCACATCTGTTGAAGTAGTCTTGAGAAAAAACATATACATGTGTATTGAATTTGCTCACCATTACCTCTGAAGTTTGTTTGCTATTCCTTTGCCTAAACACTGGGGATGTTCAAGCGATGGTATTTCATGTTGCGTAAGACAAGTGCTATAGCCATAGGCCATATTTTGAAAGCCCATCTCCGTTAACACTAAATCACCCAAAGTGTTTGTACCCGCTATCATCGTATTCTTCATCGCCCTTAACCTCTCCCACAGATGTTCAGAATACTGCCCTGTCTTCTCCCATTAGGGTTAAGCTCAGTGGAAAGTATAGAAAAAAAATCCTGTTTGAAAATAACTTGCAAGGCACTTGATGTAGAGTACCGTAGATAGCACAGGCCATAGGTATACAGTGGAATGCCATGTTACATCAGGCTTCTGTCATAATGGGGGGTGTATTAAAACATATCAACTCTCTCTACTCGTGGCAAAGGTATATTTCTTGTGCAGTTGATTTATTTATTCCACTGGTGTTAAAGAGCCATGGTCAAGAATTTTTATGATGGCACTCGTGTTTATGGGATGAAGAAAGCCGGGCAACTGTGTGGAGTAAATCATGAGAATGAGCACCTGCGAATTCCTGCGTGTTCTCATGATAAAGTTGTTAAAGTCATTGTAGTATCTCTTTTGAAGGGAAGTTGACATGGATGCCAGTAAAATGCTTCTAGCAATTAAGACACAAGAAGTATTAACATTATGTGGCAGTTTTCTGATAACCCCTCAGACTACTTGCATCAGGTTGATGGCATGGTGGTATTGTATTGGTTAACTTTGTGTCTGTGCGTTCCATCCATGTGTCTGCTATTGTACATCCATAATAATATCACACATTCTGAATGTGATCACAATGGGTTCTGATCCTCCAGTCTCTTGTATTTCAGTCCTGTGACAATTTAGCCTCTGTCCCTGGAGAACTAACTGAAGGAGAATTTAAGCAGGGTAAGTTCACTTTTTATGAAATCATATTTTTGCCTAGACTAACACTTTCAAGGGGCGTGACAAAACAAACATTTAACTGACTTTTGTATACTTTTAGCCAAGCTTATGTCATACAATGAGTGCCAGCGTTCAATAAGAGGGAAGCAATTTTAAACAAAATGTTAGGGGTGGTATCTTAAAAAGTGCTACAACTATTGAGATCAGGGTTTTCACACATAAAGAGCACAATAACATGAGGGGGATATTCCATCATTGATTCGGTGTGTACATGTTAAATACCATAAATTACTAAATTCCTGACAAAAGGTAAAACATTTACTCTAAGAACTAGACTGGAGGACAGTGTTTTGTGTGTGATACATTTTAAGGGGAAATTTAGGAGTGGACTGCGTGGGATAGTGGTAGATATGACATAGTTGTAGACCAACTCTTTTTCAAAAGAAAAACTCAACATCAAGTTTGTGAATTGTAAGTTTAATACAGATAAATGTATTTGAGTTGCAAATTTCATGTTTTTGGTTCAGTAGATTGAGTCCAATGAATGTCAAACTACGAGGTTTCTGTATTAGCACTAACTAACCAAAATTTAAAGGATGCAAAGAAACTCTAAAAATCAGATTATGTTAATGAGGGGAATGAAAAAAAATTCAAAAAAAAAAGTTAACAAAGATGCCCGTTCATTTTATGCATGTTTTCTGTCAATATTTTGACGTTTCCAGAAGTGACGTCCACAGTAAACTTTCCGGCTTTGCGTGATCCACTTGACAAGCATAGAAAAAAAAACAACTTTTATTTGTATGTAGAAGAACACAACCTCATTTGTGTATCAAGAAATAAAAAGTATATGTTTAATTTATCATTTTATGGATAGAAATTTCAACTTTTTATTCTTTTAAACTTGTTTTATTTCTCATTTCATTCATATACTGTTTTTGCTACTGCTTCTGTTTGAGTTATTTTAATTATTTCTGTTTGGGTTGGTTGTGTTTTTTTTTTTACAAATCCTATCATTGCTTACCTGTGTACAGGTCACTTGTCTGCAGAGGATGTAAACATGATCTTAGCACAGCTAGAAGCTGGAGTTGACCTGGCCTTACAGAGAGCCAAGGCCTGGTCCAAGTATGCCAAAGATGTTGTCTCCTATATAGAGAGAAAATGTCAGTTTGGTAAGACATTTTATTACTTATAAATACATATAGGTGAAACGTCAGGATTTCCATTATTGATTAATTGTTTATTCCTGTATTTGATATTGCTTTTGGTATATTTTGATATTTAGCACCCAGACGCCATGATGTTGAAAACGAAACATTTTAATGACGGCCTAATATGAGATAGTCAGAATGACGTCATAATACATGTTCTGTTGGTTTTTTTTTTTTTTTGTATTTCTATGAATGATATTTTACGTGTTGTTTTATGTTATGAAGCACAAAAATTACATACTATAAAGTCAAATGGTCTCAAATAAAACATGGTAAAAAAACTTGACCATTGAGAATTATAGCTGTATATGAGTACATGTACTTGTCAGTCGTGAGTGGAGTAATTCACGTAATCATGTGTCATGTTGGATCATTAATTTGTCATTTCAGAGTCTGATTATGCCAAAAACCTGACCCGCCTTGCACAGAGTATGAAACAGCCGTTAACAGAAGAGGTGAGTACATGGCAAGAGAAAGGCAGCTGGACTAGGTGGACTCATCATCCGCTGTATCAGCAATAAGCTAAATTTAGAATTCCAGAAGGGCAGGTGGACTAGGCTGAAAATTGTGGACTTGTCACACACTGTATCAGCAATAAGCTAAATTTAGCATTCCAGAAGGGTAGGTGGACTAGGCTGAAAATGGTGGACTTCTCACACACTGTATCAGCAATAAGCTAAATTTAGCATTCCAAAAGGGCAGGTGGACTAGGATGAAAATTGTGGACTTGTCACACACTGTATCAGCAATAAGCTAAATTTAGAATTCCAAAAGGGCAGGTGGACTAGGCTGAAAATTGTGGACTTGTCACACACTGTATCAGCAATAAGCTAAATTTAGAATTCCAAAAGGGCAGGTGGACTAGGCTGAAAATGGTGGACTTGTCACACACTGTATCAGCAATAACTAAATTTAGAATTCCAAAAGGGCAGGTGGACTAGGCTGAAAATGGTGGACTTGTCACACACTGTATCAGCAATAAGCTAAATTTAGAATTCCAAAAGGGCAGGTGGACTAGGCTGAAAATTATGGACTTGTCACACACTGTATCAGCAATAAGCTAAATTTAGCATCCCAAAAGGGCAGGTGGACTAGGCTGAAAATTGTGGACTTGTCACACACTGTATATGAGCAATAAGCTAAATTTAGCATTCCAAAAGGGCAGGTGGACTAGGATGAAAATTGTGGACTTGTCACACACTGTATCAGCAATAAGCTAAATTTAGAATTCCAAAAGGGCAGGTGGACTAGGCTGAAAATTGTGGACTTGTCACACACTGTATCAGCAATAAGCTAAATTTAGAATTCCAAAAGGGCAGGTGGACTAGGATGAAAATTGTGGACTTGTCACACACTGTATCAGCAATAAGCTAAATTTAGCATTCCAAAAGGGCAGGTGGACTAGGCTGAAAATGGTGGACTTGTCACACACTGTATCAGCAATAAGCTAAATTTAGAATTCCAAAAGGGCAGGTGGACTAGGCTGAAAATTGTGGACTTGTCACACACTGTATCAGCAGTAAGCTAAATTTAGCATTCCAAAAGGGCAGGTGGACTAGGCTGAAAATTGTGGACTTGTCACACACTGTATCAGCAATAAGCTAAATTTAGCATTCCAGAAGGGTAGGTGGACTAGGCTGAAAATGGTGGACTTCTCACACACTGTATCAGCAATAAGCTAAATTTAGCATTCCAAAAGGGCAGGTGGACTAGGATGAAAATTGTGGACTTGTCACACACTGTATCAGCAATAAGCTAAATTTAGAATTCCAAAAGGGCAGGTGGACTAGGCTGAAAATGGTGGACTTGTCACACACTGTATCAGCAATAAGCTAAATTTAGAATTCCAAAAGGGCAGGTGGACTAGGCTGAAAATGGTGGACTTGTCACACACTGTATCAGCAATAAGCTAAATTTAGAATTCCAAAAGGGCAGGTGGACTAGGCTGAAAATGGTGGACTTGTCACACACTGTATCAGCAATAAACTAAATTTAGAATTCCAAAAGGGCAGGTGGACTAGGCTGAAAATTGTGGACTTGTCACACACTGTATCAGCAATAAGCTAAATTTAGAATTCCAAAAGGGCAGGTGGACTAGGCTGAAAATGGTGGACTTCTCACACACTGTATCAGCAATAAGCTAAATTTAGAATTCCAAAAGGGCAGGTGGACTAGGCTGAAAATTATGGACTTGTCACACACTGTATCAGCAATAAGCTAAATTTAGCATTCCAAAAGGGCAGGTGGACCAGGCTGAAAATTGTGGACTTGTCACACACTGTATCAGCAATAAGCTAAATTTAGCATTCCAAAAGGGCAGGTGGACTAGGATGAAAATTGTGGACTTGTCACACACTGTATCAGCAATAAGCTAAATTTAGAATTCCAAAAGGGCAGGTGGACTAGGCTGAAAATTGTGGACTTGTCACACACTGTATCAGCAGTAAGCTAAATTTAGTCACACACTGTATCAGCAAACACTCAGAAGGGCAGGTGGACTGGATGGAATATTGTGTACTGGTCACCCACTGTACATTTGTGAGCAATAAGCTAGTAGAGTTTGGCTAGTATGAAGATCTAGTATGAAGAAGGTGGAAATGTTTCCTATCTCATTTTGTCGCCTTGCATGTTGGCTTATCACATTTTTGTACACAGTTAAGAGGATATAGCAGAGATTTCTAACGAAAAAACCATTGTCGCTGTTCAGATCACATTTGCCAAGAATGGCTCAAATTATTGCCTTCCAGTACTTGCATCGGTGCTATCTATCGTTTTAAAATGAGTTTAAAAAAAAGTTGTGATGTAACCTGTTCATCAGTTTTGGGGAGGGTTATTACTGATTTTGAACATTGACACATTAACTGGCAAGGCTGATACTTCGCTTTGTGACAAAAAGTCGTAAAATGGGGTCCCAGACATTATGTTACGCTCCAGTAGTTTGGTATCTTTTGTCAGTGGACTTTTTTGCCTTTCTTTCTGTGAATCCACGCTGTCATCTACCTTCACTTGTATACCAATGACTTTCGTTCCACGTACAGTTCTAAGTGTCTCTAAGCCAGAATTGTGAATTTTTTTACTGCCGACATTCAAAAATTTCAGTCTGTGTGTAAGAGCTATTTTAGTGTGGTCTAACTGCGTTCACATGAGAAAGCGACTGTGCGTTTGATGTTTTGTGGGTGTGCTGTATAGTCATAAGTTTAGGGTGATGATCAGCACACATCTTCCCATTGTCAGTTTACATCACACTGCTGTATACACACATATGTACATCAGGCGCTTAGATGTGTAGATTGTGGAGGAAAGAAAAACTGTACCAGCGGCTCGTTAATTAGGAGAGTCAGTTACAGGTGTAAATTAGTAACTCGGGCTAGACGGTTCGTCTACACCTTACCCTTATAACTGTTCACAGCAGGTCTTTAATGATGATGGAGGTTGCCTGCCCTCTCGAAGCTTCTGCATTATGTCAAAGAAGTTAGTCAGGTACTGCAGAGGTTTGCCTGACTCTTACGGCTCAGTCTTTGGTGAACCAAAGCCTTAGAAACCCGATTATCATACATGTATAAAGGTGCATGGAATATTGGGAGTCATTGTATGAAACAAGAGACTCAGCATAATTTACAAACCAAAGCCTTAGAAACCCGATTATCATACATGTATAAAGGTGCATGGAATATTGTGAGTCATTTTATGAAACAAGAGACTCAGCATAATTTACAAACCAAAGCCTTAGAAACCCGATTATCATACATGTATAAAAGTGCATGGAATATTGTGAGTCATTGTATGAAACAAGAGACTCAGCATAATTTACAAACCAAAGCCTTAGAAACCCGATTATCATACATGTATAAAGGTGCATGGAATATTGTGAGTCATTGTATGAAACAAGAGCGTAATTTACAAACTAACATAATAATCTTGTGGAGAAAGTTGTGATGGATTATTCTGCAGCAGGTATCATACTACATGCACTGCCAAACAAATACAAAACAGTTACAAAAATCAACAAGAAATTGTCATTCAAGAACTTCTTTCACATATGGAATAAATTACAGTGGCCGTCAACAGGAGTGCAGTTTTGCTGGGGTGATGTGCAGTTTTATCATTACCATGTAGATGACTAAAACGATACATTCACCGCCCTTTTAACACTGTCATTTTGATGTGTTGTGTTGACGTACTGATAATAACTCTATTTTGACATGTTGGATTAATTATAATGTTTTATGGTAATTTTCTCCATCAGCATACTGACAAGTAAGTGGTGTATATGTGTATTAAGTCTGTCAGCTATACACAGCCACCCACTCGTACAGGGACATGTAAACAACTCTTGAGTGAAGAGCTCTCATTACACACTGCTGCTGCTTTAACTTTCCACATATCTCCTGTACAAAAAGTGTACTGGATGGGATTCATTAGCACATATTGTGTATGTTTGGCTGTATATTACAAAGTATTTACAACTTTTTCATGTTAGCAGTGTTAGGTCCATGAGTGAGTTCAAAGTAATTGTTATTGGTTTTGTAATATACTGTAACAGTTTTTGCTGCTTCACTAAGCCCCTCACTCGTAAACCTTATGTGCACATGTAATGTAATGGTGGCACCCATATAGCTTGATGCTCAGTCAACGTTCACTGTTACAACAGTACAAACTTCACTCTACAGACTTTTGTGAATTCAGTAAATATTTTGGCGACGAGGATGAGATCTGTGGTATAGGATATTCTGTCGATGGCTTGCACGGAAAAATCAAGGACTTTGATGAAAAGGTGAGCGGCAGTTGGACTGAATGCATTGAACGTTTAGAACATTACTTCATAGCTAATGACATTGGAGATGAACAGAAACAACTTTCAATCCTGCTCAGTGTTTGTGGAGGAAGGACTTATAAACTCATAAGGAATTTAGTTGCACCTGAAAATTTTTTCAAAGAAACGTTAACCGAACTGGTGAAAAGCGTTAGTGATTGCAACGGCGACCTCCAGCCGTCAGCGTGTGTTCAGAGATAAGCGTTGGCGATTACAATGACCTCCAGCTGTCAGTGTGCATTCAGAGATAAGCGTTGGCGTTTACAGTGACGACCTCCAGCCGTCAGCGTGTGTTCAGAGATAAGCGTTGGTGATTACAATGACCTCCAGCCATCAGTGTGCATTCAGAGATAAGCGTTGGTGATTACAATGACCTCCAGCCATCAGTGTGCATTCAGAGATAAGCTTTGTTGATTACAGTGACGACCTCCAGCCGTCAGCGTGCATTCAGAGGTAAGCATTGGTGATTACAATGACCTCCAGCCGTCAGTGTGCATTCAGAGATAAACATTGGAGATTACAGTGACAACCTCCAGCCATCAGCGTGTTTTCAGAGATAAGTGTTGGTGATTACAATGACCTCCAGCCATCAGCGTGTATTCAGAGATAAGCGTTGGCGATTACAGTGACGACCTCAAGCCGTCAGCGTGCGTTCAGAGATAAGCGCTGGTGATTACAGCGACCCCCAGCAGTCAGCGTGCATTCAGAGATAAGCGTTTAGTGATTACAACAATGACCTCCAGCCGTCAGCGTGCATTCAGAGATAAGCGTTTGGTGATTACAACAACGACCTCCAGTCGTCAACATGCATTCAGAGATAAGCATTGGTGATTACAATGATCTCCAGCCGTCAGCGTGTTTTCAGAGATAAGCGTTGGTGATTACAATGACTTCCAGCCATCAGTGTGCATTCAGAGATAAGCGTTGGTGATTACAATGACCTCCAGCCATCAGTGTGCATTCAGAGATAAGCGTTGGTGATTACAGTGACGACCTCCAGCCGTCAGCGTGCATTCAGAGATAAGCATTGGTGATTACAATGACCTCCAGCCGTCAGTGTGCATTCAGAGATAAACATTGGAGATTACAGTGACAACCTCCAGCCATCAGCGTGTTTTCAGAGATAAGTGTTGGTGATTACAATGACCTCCAGCCGTCAGTGTGCATTCAGAGATAAGCGTTTGGTGATTACAACAACGACCTCCAGCAGTCAGCGTGCGTTCAGAGATAAGCGCTGGTGATTACAGCGACTCCCAGCAGTCAGCGTGCATTCAGAGATAAGCGTTTGGTGATTACAACAATGACCTCCAGCCGTCAGCGTGCATTCAGAGATAAGCATTTGGTGATTACAACAACGACCTCCAGTCGTCAATGTGCATTCAGAGATAAGCGTTTGGTGATTACAACAATGACCTCCAGTCGTCAACATGCATTCAGAGATAAGCGCTGGTGATTACAGCGACTCCCAGCAGTCAGCGTGCATTCAGAGATAAGCGTTTGGTGATTACAACAATGACCTCCAGCCATCAGCGTGCATTCAGAGATAAGCATTTGGTGATTACAACAACGACCTCCAGTCGTCAATGTGCATTCAGAGATAAGCGTTTGGTGATTACAACAACGACCTCCAGTCGTCAATGTGCATTCAGAGATAAGCGTTTGGTGATTACAACAACGACCTCCAGCAGTCAGCGTGCGTTCAGAGATAAGCGCTGGTGATTACAGCGACTCCCAGCAGTCAGCGTGCATTCAGAGATAAGCGTTTGGTGATTACAACAATGACCTCCAGCCGTCAGCGTGCATTCAGAGATAAGCATTTGGTGATTACAACAATGACCTCCAGCCGTCAGCGTGCATTCAGAGATAAGCATTTGGTGATTACAACAACGACCTCCAGTCGTCAATGTGCATTCAGAGATAAGCGTTTGGTGATTACAACAACGACCTCCAGTCGTCAATGTGCATTCAGAGATAAGCGTTTGGTGAATATTAATGATCTCAAGCCGTCAGCGTGCATTCAGAGATAAGCATTGGTGATTACAATGACCTCCAGCCCTCAGCGTGCATTCAGAGATAAGCGTTTGGTGATTACAACAACGACCTCCAGCCACCACCGTGCGTTCAGAGATAAGCGCTGGTGATTACAGTGACAACCTCCAGCCATCACCGTGCGTTCAGAGACGAGCGTTGGTGATTACAGTGACGACCTCCAGCCGTCAGCGTGCGTTCAGAGATGCAAATACAGTCCACTAACTGACCCGGGCTGTGTTTGTGTCTGAATTACGTTGATTTTCTGAACATTGTGACTTTCGACGATCTCTAGATCAGATGCTCAGAGATAGGCTTATATGTGGAGTGAAAGATGACAGAATCCAAAGAAGATTACTGTTGGAGTGCAGATTAACGTTCCTAAGGGTGTATGAAGTAGCTGCAGCTATGGAATTAGCAGCTGGACACACCAGGGACCTCCAACACACTCAGCAATCCACACAACCTGTAAAACCAGCGGAACTCAGTAAAATTCAGGCCAAACCAAGGACTGGAAATCAGGAGCCATCTACATGTCGTCAGATCCTTACACAAACAGCAGTGTAGTAATAATTTTGATCAATTCAAACAAAGAAAAACCACAGCACGCGACAAATCTATCCGTATCTGGGGGGACTACAAACAGACAGTTAATTAAGTTTCCAATTGTACAGCTAGATTTGTATGCTACACTTGGTGATGGACAGAAGTTTACAAAGTTAGACCTGTCTCAAGTCTACTAACAGATGTTACTGGACGAAGATTCTTAAGTCTTTACAAAAATTAACACTCATAAGGGTTTTTTCAGTAAAACCGACTACCATATAGGGTGCCCAGTGCACCTGGAATTTTCCAGAGGATGATGGAAAATCTCCTTCAAGGTATTCCACATCATTACACCTAGAACAACTGGTAACAACTGATTCTAAAAGCCTGGACAGTTTGGATCAGTTTTGTTCACGCCTTAGTAAAATAGGAGCTCATCTGAAAAAGGACAAATGTTTCTTCATGGTAAATGAGGTTGTATTCCTTGGACATGAAATCAGTGAGGAAGAAATTAATCCATTGGACAACAAGATCCAAGCTATTCATGACACATCATCAGCTAAGAATATGAAATCTTATTTAGGACTTTTGAACTATTATTCTAAGTTCTTGAAGAACCAGTTATCAGTGTTCCCGCCACTACACGGACTCTTACGTAAAAACCAAAAGTGACATTGCGGTAAACGACAAGAGGACGCTTTCCTTAAGTCAAAAGGATTGTTGCAGTTTTCAGATGTGTTAGTCCACTTTGACCCAAGCAAACCCTTGGTATTGGATTGTGATGCTTCACCATGTGGAATTGGGGCAATACTCTCTCACATTGGGACAATACTCTCTCACATTTGGGCAATACTCTCTCACATTGGGGAAATACTCTCTCACGAAACGGCAGAGGGAACAGACCGACCCATTGGATTCATGTCACCCATGCTCTCTACAGCAGAGAAAGGGTATTCCCAGCTGGAGAAAGAGGCCTTAGCCATCGTGTTTGGAGTAAAAAAGTTTCATCAATTTCTTTATGGAAGACATTTTACTATAATGAGTGACCACAAACCATTTCTTGGACTGTTGAAAGAAACCAGCACGTGTCCAACGCATTAACTTTTTTAGCCTACGTATATGAGCTGGTCTACAAATCTAGTAAGTCAAATGATTTTTTTTTTTTTTTTTTTTTGATTGGTGTTTTACGCCGTACTCAAGAATATTTCACTTATACGACGACGGCCAGCATTATGGTGGGTGGAAACCGGGCAGAGCCCGGGGGAAACCCACGACCATCCGCAGGTTGCTGGCAGACCTTCTCACGTACGGCCGCCAGCATGAGCTGGACTTGAACTCACAGCGACCGCATTGGTGAGAGACTCCTGGGTCATTACGCTGCGCTAGCGCTTTAACCGACTGAGCCACGGAGGCCCCCAGTAAGTCAAATGCAAACGCAGACACTTTAAGTTGTTTGCCACTTCCTGATTCATCAGGCGGTGAAAATCCACCAATCCCAGGACAGAACATTTTACTCATGGAACATTTGGACATGTGTGGACCTGTAAACCCTAAACACATAAAGTCATGGACTCAGCCAGATCCAGTGTTGTCCAGAGTACTCACATTTGTTCTTTAGGGTTGGCTAGATAAATGCCAAGAAGCAAACCTGCAACCGTTTATTACAAGACAGACACAACTCCATGTACACAATGGTTGTCGTCTGTTGGGAGCACATGTCATTGTACCTCCACAGGGATGTCAACAGATGATACAGGAACTTCATGTAACTCATCCAGGGATTTCTCGTATGAAAAGCCTTGCTAGAAGCTATGTGTGGTGGCCAGTGTACACAATGGGGAGCGCGTGTCATTGTACCTCCACAGGGATGTCAACAGGTGATACAGGAACTTCATGTAACTCATCCAGGGATTTCTCGTGTAAAAAACCTTGCTAGAAGCTATGTGTGATGGCCAAAGATGGGACACTGAACTCGAAAACATAGTCCGCAGATGTACAGAGTGTCAATTACACCAGCGTACACTACGGGAAGCACCATTACACCCATGGGAAAGTCCAGGATGATCTTGGTCCAGAATTCACATCGATTACTGGAGACCATACATGGGAAAAATGTTTCTCCTAGCAATAGATTCCTATACAAAGTGGCTGGAAATCTTCCCAACTAATGGATCGACTAGTGGTTCTACCATTGAGAAACTGCTACAGTGCTTTGCTACCCATTATCTGCCAGATCAGATTGTATCGGATAACGGGACTAACTAGTGAAGTCAAAACGGAATTAACCACATCCTGACTTCTCTGTATCGCCCAGCATCGAATGGGCAAGTAGAGTGAGGTGTTCAATTCTTCAAAACGACTGGCCAAGGTAAAATGTGGTTCCACTCAGGACAAACTGAATCCGTTAATTTTTTCAGTATAGAATCACACCACAGATCACAACAGGGTTGTCACCTGTTGAAATAGTGATGAATCGTAGACTCAAATCCAGACTGGACGTATGGCACCCAGATATTCAAGGACACAAAGGCGAGAAGCAACAATAGCAGAAGACATACCTTGATCAATATGCGAAAAGTCGCACTGTATTGGAAAATGACTGGGTCTATCTGCCTCTGATTATTGCAGAGGGAAGAAATGCCTACCAGCAATTGTGCAGGAAAGGACAGGACCAGAATTGACAAATCTGTCGTCAACACCAATACCAGATTCAAATGCGCATTGATATCATAGATGATAATGCTGTAGCCGTGAAGCATCAGCCTTTCGAGGAGAATGTTCCAGATGTTGTTGAGAAATCGTTTTCTACATCCATAACATCATCAGACATCGTCATCCACAGTGGTGGTTCTCTGCCTTCCAGAGGCCAAGTGAGCCAGGAGTGAGGCGTTCTCCTTCACGTGTTAGAGGCCCACCTTCTTATTTGAAAGACCATGTTCAGTGAGATTTAATTCTTGAAGATGTCAAACTGCTCTGCTGGTACTTGTTTATGACAAGGAATTCTCCTCTGTTTAAATTGACACGAATGACTCTACAAAGATAGTGCATAATCAGCTTGAGCGTCAGGATATTCTATGTACATGTACCAAGCTGTCTTGATGGACATGTATATTATCTCCATATTACCAGCTGTCATTGCTAATGTTTTATTCTTTCCATGTTACCAGGAAATCCCTTAAATGTAATTGTTAACTAAAGGCAGAGGAATGTAATATTGTGTATAAGCGCGTATAGTGAAGCGCCACAACAGTTACATGTGCACAAGGCTTGTCTGTCTAGTTTGCTCAATGTTTTTGTTCTTTTGTCCTCACCTTATAAATTATGGGAAGGATGAACAAGCATCCAGAACCATGATCTGAGAAAAAAGTCATGTGAAGTGAAAGAAAATATTTGCTTTGTGGATAATTGTTTGCTGTGTGATTACCTGTAAGTGAAAAGAAAATGATCTGAAAAGTTGGCCACATTTGCATATTGGGGATACAAGAGACCTGGTTGTACATACATGTAGCTGAGTCATATCACCAGCTCACAGTATATGGCTAATCATGCTGCAGAGACAACAGTAACGTCTAATTTTGCCATCAAATTGTCAGTGTTTTGAATATGATAAATTAATCAAGTAGATATTATTTTCAGCACTGATAAATCGAGACCAGCAAATATATAGCTAAAGTTAGACTCAAACTCACGACAGGGTGTCTAGCACCATCGCTAGATCAGTCTGATGACGTGTTCCCTAAAGATGATTGCAATTTGCTTTCAAAATATTGAGTCACCTTCATGCAAATACAATGTATTTTAAATGTTATGTGTATTTTTGAAAAAATCAATCACTACATGTAACTGGATAGCTGAGTTTGTAGAGCAGTGGAGCTTGTCACTCTAGGTCATGGGTTAGAGCCTCACTGGTGCCAGTATTTACACTTGTCTTGATTTATCAGCATTTTAAATCATATCCACTCAATGTATTTACTGACTGTAATAGTAATGTACTTTGGAAACACTGAGTCGTTTTGTAATAAGTTGGGGGCACATCCATTTTGGTGTTTGTACAACATTTCAGGTTTGACTGTAAGAAGAGATGAGCCTAAAGTCAGAGATTTCAGAGAATAAGCGATATGGTTTTCTTAGGCATGTAGAATCTCCAGACCACCACTGCCCCCTATCCCCCGTCATTAGGCAGAGTGTAGTGTGTTAAAGCAATTGTGTCTGTCTGTCTGTCTGTCCGCCCGCATTCGCGTCCGGGCTAAAACTCCAACAGTTTTCTGTGTAGAGTTTTAATTTTTGGTGGATACATACACAGATGACAATGTGTCGCGACTCACATTTGTCAGTTTCTGTTGTCATGGTTACCAGATTGCCATTTCCCAATGTACACTATATAAATAGTTATGAACTTGTGTCCGGGCTATACTGTAAATGCATTTTTATTCGCAGATTTCGCGGCAAACACATTTCAGGGAAAATAATTGCCATCAAATATAAAACCCATGTAAATAATTAATTAATGTATTATGCGTTACAGTTATAAATACGTTAACAAGCACTACATTTCTAATACTTATTCAAACCGCTAATTAGAAATACTTAATTAGAATGTATTCCAGCTTTCACAAATCCAGCTTAATTGATCATCATTTAATCTCGCTTTTTTTTAAGGAGGCTTAGCTCCGTCTAAGTATCAGCACAATGCGACGTTGTTTATTTATTGCCGCGGTTAGAGACATACAAATCAATAATTTGTACTGGGCATGTGCATTTGATACGATATACATATGATGAGAGAGCCTGTTTTTTTATCGACTGTACTTGCCTTCCAGTCAGATCACCTTTCTAACGCGCCCGATACATCACTCAGAGGTTTCGGCACTTCAAAACATTTTGGCACTTCAAAACATTTTGATAGTGATGATTTCTGAGGTATTTACTCAAATCTGCCACAGTTCACTCAAAGTTTCACTCACCTTCTGATGCATGATAATTAAACAGTGGGATTTATGTATATCACATTTCATCCCTCATTCTCTCCCGGAGTGACGCAAATATTTGCTCACACAGCAAAAAAGGGCTTCGTCTTACTAAGATTAACAGTGCTTAAAGATTAAAAGCTTAGGAGGATTGACTTCCTTTGTCTAATCAAGTTACAGTATTTTATAGAATTTTTCTCACATCTTACAGGTACAAACAAGGTTAAATGATAACATTAATTGTTACTTAAATGCTTGAATGTTTTATTAATGTGTCTTCTTACCAAATCTGCGAAAGTTTATGTCCGCGAATAAAAAGGCATTTACAGTAACTCCAACTGTTTTCCACATAAAGTTTTAATTTTTGATGGATACAGAGATACACAGATGTGTTACGACTCACATTTGTTCATTTTTGCGGCTGTCATGATAACCAGATAGATATCTTCCTTATGTATATTACATAAATAGAAATGATTTATTCTCCAAGTACTGTTCCAAGTGTTTTCCGCATATGGTTTGGATTTGAGGTGGACACCTTTGTCCATTTGGGATGAAAATCCCCTCACGGATTATATTCACCACAGTGCTGCTGGTATTCTTTTATACATTTCAGACAAACGCATTTGTTGGGGCATATGTTGTGTTCACCTGAACTCTTGTTATAGATAACACACAAGCGGTTGACACGAGATGTCAGGTGCCAAGTTTTAGCCAAATGAGCCGTAGCTTAATTAAACCAAGAAGTATTGTCAGGAGCATGCACCTGATGAAGTGGTTGGTTTATCACAGGCTCTGTCTTGTTTAATTGTCTCACTCCATTTTGTGTACTTTTATATTTTGTGGCGTTTTGTATTATGGATGCTGTGTTTCTTTCCACAGGGCTTCCTGCCTCTCCAGTCAGTCTACTGCACCTCCTTGTCACAGGTATGTGTGCATGCTTACCACTTATCACACCCAAGTACTACCAGTAGTTAACAACCCTTGTTTTAATTCACTTAGGCCAAAGTTCAAGAAAGTTTCCTTTTGTGGCACTTAAGAGCACAACTGACACACCCAAGAGAAAAATTCATTGTCTTCCACAATTTTGAGGCCTTTGAAAACAGAAAGTTCTCGTGTCAAAGGGGTTCTGTAGATTATGCTGGTAAATTACCATGTTGAATTAAAATAAATGTGTTTTGAAGTGAGAAAGTGAAGTGATAACTTTGTGGATAAATCTGCTACAGATGTAATTTGTTCCTTTGTTGAAGGGATACAGAATTGATCCTGATTGGCTGACAGTGGCGATAAGGATTTTTGGGTTAATTCTTACAGCCTTTGTCACGCTTAAATAAGTGTATCATCACTAATCTTCAGCGTAGGGAAGACATAGCCTGGATTTGCCTATCTCTCACAGCAGCCAATCAGAATTGATTCTGTATCCCTTTAAGGTATGGATCTTGACCAGAAATGTTAAAATGGATGTAATGTATTGGTTGTGTAACATTGCCTTTGATCCTCTGCCTCCTCAGGATCTGGAGTATGCCTCAACCAGCCAAGCCACATGTACTCTACTCCATGGCCAGAAGTTTGTGGAGGTTAGTGCTCCCCATTGAGCCAGCTCAGGGAAGTTTGCAGCATGGTGTAAATCTTGAAGACGACAATGTAAGGTTTTTGACCTTGATTGGAAAGCTAGCAGTGCTGGGAGTTTTAAATGGAGAAGGATAAAACCCAGTTGTCCGCAAAAATTCAGTGAAGCTTCCACTTCAGCCGTACGTGGGAAGGTCTGTCAGCAACTTGCGGATGGTTGTGGGTTTTCCCCAGGCTCTACCTGGTTTCCTCCCACCATAATGGTGGCCACCGTCGTATAAAAGTGAAATATTCTTGAGTATGGCGTAAAACACCAATAAAATAAATAAATAAGTTCAGTGATAATCAATATATAGTCATTGACCTTTTCGACCTGCTGGCGTCAAGCCACAGCTGTGTCCCAGACTGTGAAATTTGACACTTTGTCATTTTGACATTGAATGATTGAAATTAAAACTGTGCCGCAGTGGTGAGGAGGGTGATTCTCTGCTTGACCGATGGCTAGATAAACATCGCCACGGGAGTGTGGTGGACATGCCTGGCGAGATGGAAGTAGTCCAGTCGAAACGGAATTCCAGACAACACCTTTTTTTTTTTATCCATGAATTAAAATGAAGTATCAAGCCACAGTTGATTACAACCTGTAAATGCCGAGGCGGTCTCAAAGCATGCTTTTGTCAAACTGGCAGAAAATGGCGATCACAAACTCATCATGTGCGTATTGAACATTGTGTTCACATGTGTGGAAATTGATGCTCATTACCAGCTTCATGTTGTAACAATTGTAAACATTCTGTTAATGCAAGGGTAAATCTATTCCTACTCACATTTTGGGGGAACTTAGTCACTGCGTAAGTCTTACAGGTACCTGACAGCTTACAGAATTTAACATTGACCATTCATCAACATTAGATGAACTTATTTTCATTGACTTGCCCCTTGTGGGGGGGGGGGGGAAAGAGCGAACACAAATTGTGAAATCTCTTGCCAAATCTAGACCGGCAGACGGAAGCTCAAAATCATGCTTAGTGAAGAGCCTGTGGATTTTATTTTGGACTTGTAGGTTTGATTTTGTTACTAAGCCATTTCAGTGAAGCCATCATCAAGTCATGTGATTGTATAAGTGTATTACAAATATATCCACAACACTAACATGTGATCTATTTACTGCGGGTAGAATTCAAAACAATTAACAAAACAACAGGTGGTCGGATCAAGTCTCTGCTGTGATTGACTGGTCTTACAAACAATGTTGGAATTTCAAAGTCTATACTCTGAGCAGGGCGAAGTTGTGATTTGCATATCAATACAACTTGGCTGTTTATATTTGAATAAACTGTAAGTTTTAGATTGACCCCTCCTCCTCCAATTTCCACACAAA
This sequence comes from Liolophura sinensis, assembly GCF_032854445.1. NCBI lineage: Eukaryota > Metazoa > Mollusca > Polyplacophora > Chitonida > Chitonidae > Liolophura > Liolophura sinensis. Next base: position 275,367 of record NC_088301.1, on the reverse strand, counting down.
CCATGATATTGTTACATCATGAAAGACTCTATTGGTAAGGTGTGAAGATGTATGCATGTTTTAATGCAAACAGACTGGGTTCAACCAATTGAAAGGATAAGAAAAAAACGTTGGCGTCAGACTGATTATATCAGGTCGATCGGATTACCCACAACAGACAACTAATTTCTCCTCATGTTGCATTGGCTCACATATAATTGAGGAAGACCAAGGTCTGAGTAGAAATTTAGTGTCTCACTAGGCTATTAAACAGATTGGAAGTCCCTTACCTCTTGGGGAACAAATGATGGTACGCAAAGGACAATGTGGCTCGAGAAATCACCTGAGCGAAGGGGCCTACATTTTTGCCTTGTGTGGTGACTCAGGCTGACCACTTAAAGCCTACGCCACCCCTTCAATGGCGAGAGTGTATCCATGGACATCGCCGGCACGTGCCGATTTCTTATATTGTCTATCGTTGAACCATCAACCACCCATGATGCGCTTTTCAGTTTCTCTGATCAGATTCTTTACAGCCCCTGACGCAATTTTGTCAAATTTCCCTCGAGCAGTCCGACCACAAAAGGTGCTCAGCTGGTCGAAAAAGTCAACGAATGATGGTATATCTATTAAATATCTATGAGTGTTGAATCTACAGGTACATACACCTAGTGGAAGAGCACAGTGCAATCTACAAATAATCCACAATGAGGCTGAGCTTTTGAAAGGATGCTCGATATACATGTAGTCATGAATTTTTCAGGAGCAAAAAATATTACCTTTGTGCAAGAACTGTTTGTAAATTGTAGCTGAGTAAGTTGAAATTTGGAAAGATGTTGTTCATGGGATTTTTGTTTTTTTGATTGTACATTGTACTTCGTATTGGAGACTGTGATTTGTTGATATTTCAGCCAATGAATGCACGTAGAGCTGAACATGACAAAGTGAGGAAGATCTTAAAGGAAGTGTGGAACAGGGAGAATAAGAAGATGGTAAGCTGTGTGTGCTTCTGTGGTGACTGTTGCTTCCTGATTGTCACAATGGTCAGCCTTCATTCATAGCAGAGAAGCTGGGAATTGAGTCTTTGTATAGTATAATATGTAGGATGACTTAATAATCAAAAACCAAGCTTTGAAACCAAGTAGCAACCTGCAGATGGTTTCCCTGGGGTCTGCCCAGTTTCTTCCCACCATAATGCTGACACCGTCATATAAGTGAAATATTCTTGAGTACGGCGTAAAACACCAATCAAATAAATAAATTTGACGCCGTTTAAAATCTGCCATGTCAATTTTTATCATCAATTCTTCCTTATTTTAATTTGAAGATTAACACATTAACTTCCTGAATTTACTGAAAGCAATTTATCATCAATTCTTCCTTAATTTAATCTGAAGATAAACACATGAACTTCCTGAATTTACTGAAAGCAATTTATTATCAAGACGAAATGGAATCAGTTAATAGTTGTCGGTGTTGTATAGGAATTTTTAAAATCTGTTTCCTACTTATTATTCTATCTGAAGGACACAGGTAAGATTGGTACTAACACTTCAGCATGTGTTGTCACATTTATGTCCTGATGTCTAGCATTTTATGTTTGAGGATATAGTTAAGTGTCAGATGTTTTTCAGTGTCCACCTTAGTAGCTTCATATTAGTTGAAAATTGAGTGTTTTTCAGTTGTCAGGGCTGTTTATTTTTAGTAATTTATTTACTGTATATTATGTGCTATTTATTTTTTATGCTTGTCAATCACACATCATATTTCTGTTCTGTGTATTTAGTTTTGGATTACACAACAATGACTGATTATACCCATTGTATCAGTACTCTAGCCAGATCAGGCAGTTCAAGCACCTGCTTCCTCCAATAATCAGACCCGTAACCTATGAGGTTGTGTGTACTATACAACAATCAGACCCTAAACCTATGAGGTTGTGTGTACTATCCAACAGTCGGACCATTAACCTATGAGGCTGTGTGTACTATCCAACAGTCAGACCCTTAACCTATGAGGTTGTGTGTACTATCCAACAATCAGACCCTTAACCTATGAGGTTTTGTGTACTATCCAACAGTCGGACCCCTAACCTATGAGGCTGTGTGTACATCCAACAGTCGGACCCTTAACCTATGAGGCTGTGTGTACTATCCAACAGTCAGACCCTTAACCTATGAGGTTTTGTGTACTATCCAACAGTCGGACCCCTAACCTATGAGGCTGTGTGTACTATCCAACAGTCAGACCCTTAACCTATGAGGCTGTGTGTACTATCCAACAGTCAGACCCTTAACCTATGAGGCTGTGTGTACTATCCAACAATCAGACCCTTAACCTATGAGGTTGCTTGGACAACCCCACCATGCCCCCCACCCCACCTCGTCGTCTGATGAATATGAACTTGTTGAGGAAAAAAGGAAATTGATGGGAGTTTAGTCAGTTTTGCCTGACTGGTTGGCCTGCTGGTTCCCTGGCTGGCTGGTTGCCTGGCTGGTTGGCCTGCTGGTTCCCTGGCTGGCTGGTTGGTTGCCCTGCTAGCTTCCTGTGACTGTTTGATTGTAATTTCCTCCACAGATAAACCTTATCAGGAAAAGTAAAGTAAACTGTGTAAATGTGTACATCCATTAATTCAAGTCCATATTTGTACTGTGCGACACAGTTATGAGTTTCCATTATTAAAACATTGTGACAGAATTGGATTGCTATGTTTGATAGCACGATGCTGTGACAAACTTGAGGAAGGCCAAGTCCATGTACATCCAGCGTCACCAGGAGTATGAGAAAGCTAAGGAGCTCTCCCTGAAGACAGAGACAGAGATGCTGAATCAGAGCGGGGGTGCTGCGCTCAGCAAGATTGACAAGCGCAAACGCTTGGAGGAGGACGCACTTCACAGGGTAGGGCACAGGGTTTACAGGTTTCTGGGGACATAAATAACTGTGCTATTTTGCTTTCTTTAGTTTGCCTTACCTCGGACATAAGTAATGATCTTAAATTACACAATCCATGGAATCGGTGTTGAAGGAAATGTCAGGGTTGGTATCTCATAAAAGCTAAAATTACTGATTGTATTGAGCTAAAGGTTTGCATACATGCAAGGCACAATAACACAAGGGCTATGTTCCATTGTCAGTGCCCTGAATGTGCATGAAATCCTATAAATTGCAAAATTCATGACCTTCAGATCCCTAATGCATTATAATCCATATAAAGGTAAATGTTTAAGTACTTTGAGCTGAAGTTTTGCATTCGTTTGTCTCTTAAGGCAAACTCTGGTAACTCTGCTACTAAATATAAGTTACAGTTGCTGGCATTGGCTGAAATTTAGTATGGTTCATGTTCAACATTAGATATTTCAAAGAAACTAAAAATTTACAATTATATGTGACAGAGATTTGTTATTATCTATAATAAATGGATTTTACTTGTATTAATATTGCTGTTCTGATATATGTGCATTTCAATTTCTGCCCACTACAAGGCCGTTGTTGTTGGTGTTTCAGGCCGCTGAAGCAGAAACTACATACAAAGCCTGCGTTGCTGAAGCCAACATCAGGCAGGAGGAAATGGCCAAGGTCAAGGTAAGGCCCGACTGAGAGACAGGTTTACAGATGAAATCTTGAGGAAGGGCTATAAGAACAGGCTCCCATTACAATTTTGTTATTGTTTCAGAATTAATCATATGGCATAGCACAAGTGTAGCATTTACAGTTACTCTATGACTAACAGTATTTGCCTATGCTCACCATGCTTCCCATGATGTATTGATCAAGAAATAAAATATAGACAAATTATCGTTTTAACAGTGTGATATTTTGATAATTGGATCATGCAACACCGAAGATTGGATGTGAACTGACGCTCTTCTTTGTAACCATTCAGCAAGTCAACAGTATTAAAAAAAAAAGGAATTGAATAATTGTGATTTTGTTGTATTGGATATTTTCCATCATTAATAATGTTTTGGCATATATTTTGATTCAGAAAGTAGTGTTGGCCAAGTTACAGGAGGAAATCAGTCTGTCAGATGAGATGATGAAGAAGGTGGGTGAAAAACTGGTTTGTCTGTGTCCTCATACCATAATGCTGGCCATTGTCCTAGGTGTCCTTATGCCATAATGCTGGCCATTGCCCTCGGTGTCATCATACAATAATGCTGGCCATTGTCCTCGGTGTCCTCATGCCATAATGCTGGCCATTGCCCTCCACAATGCTGGCCATTGCCCTCGGTGTCCTAATACAATAATGCTGGCCATTGTCCTCGGTGTCGTCATGTCATAATGCTGGCCATTGCCCTTGGTGTCCTCATACAGTAATGCTGGCCATTATCCTCGGTGTCCTCATGCCATAATGCTGGCCATTGCCCTCGGTGTCCTCATGACATAATGCTGGCCATTGCCCTCGGTGTCCTAATACAATAATGCTGGCATTTGCCCTTGGTGTCCTCTTGCCATAATGCTGGCCATTGTCCTCAGTGTCCTCATACCGTAATGCTGGCCATTGCCCTCGGTGTCCTCATACAGTAATGCTGTCCATTGTCCATGATGTCCTCATCCCATAATGCTGGCCATTGTCCTCTGTGTCCTCGTACCATATTGCTGGTTATTGTCCTCGGTGTCCTCATGCCATAATGCTGGCCATTGTCCTCGGGTGTCTTCATACCATAATGCTGGCCTGTGCCCTCGGTGTCCTCATGCCATAATGCTGGCCATTGTCTTCTGTGTCTACTCTTTGTCACGCACTTGGGGAAGGGAAGTGGTTTCATCCACATGGTCATTGTTGTATAAGTGAAGTAATTGTGAAATTCTAAATAAATTAGTCAGTGATACGTAGTAGCCTTAATATCCTAAGGAAAAAAAGTGTGAGACATAGTCCAGCTTGGAATATTGAAGAGCTGAGGCGTCATGTTATATGTAATGATGCTACATAATATTTCTTACCGTTAGTATTTGATGTTTCAGGTAACGATGGACTACTTCCAGTTACAGATAGCTGTCAGTGCTCCTGTCCCAGTACAGGTAAGGCACAATCACTTCATAATCAGATCAGCAGGGACCTGGATAAGACGTGATACGTGTACATGCAATAGTAAAGTTGACATGGGTGGGAAATACGAATGCGGTAAATGAATTCAATCTTTGATGTATTTCAGTATCAGACACTGTGCGAGACGTCCCACGACTACGAGCCTGGCAGTCAGTATGCAGAGTTTGTCAGGAGGCTACCTGTGTCTGCCAGGAGGGTTCATAATGAACTCTTCACCTTTGAACCCTATATAGTGGACAGGTACGGTTACTGTGTTAAGCTGATATTGATTGACACACTAATTGATTGACACACTAATTTTTGTCTATGACAAAAAGTATCATTTTATCAGTCAATACAGAAGAATGCTTTTGGGATATACTTCAGAATAAACATCTTGCACACAAACAAAAAGGTTGAAGAATTGCAGTAGTTTACATTCAGGATTTCTCATCAGTCTCCTGGATATTTCTGGTGTTTTTTTTTAACTAACAGTTTTTTAATGTTGAGCTGAGAGTTATTTGTGACATTTCATGATATTTTCTTACAAATACATTTATGTGCCAGAGTCACGTCTTTTGTATCAAGGTCGTTTCAGCTGTTCTCTTTGGATTTTGTCAGATAAATATCACCACTTGGGTACATTTCATCTGATCTTGCCTGTATATACATAAAATGGCTAAAGGATGTAGCCTAGGGAGGTGCTGACTATTTAAGGTTTTGATCATTACAGGCAACAGGGTGAGAGAAAGCCGAGTAACCAGTCTAATGGCTCAGGAGGTTCAGAGCAGGCCTCGCAGGAGAGTTCGCCTCAGTCATCACCACGAAAACAGCAGAGAGGTGAATACCAACAGAGTACAATACCAAAACAAGGCCGGCTGATTTCACAAAGCCATTTATGGTCAGAGTAAAAAGTTACAAAGTATGACAAAGTAATGCAGTCTGAATAGTGGAGGCATTATTCTCTGCATTATTAAGTTAGTCTGCATCATTCAGTCAGTTATATGGGTGTTGAACAGCAACAGTGAAACAAACTACTAAATAAATTTAATTAAGATCGATTGAAATTTAGTGAGGGCTAAAACCTGACAAGAGTACATAATTTCCTGAACAGAATTCCTTCTATCAGGTGTTGTATGCATGTAGATGTATCCTGGTTAACGTCATCCAAGTGAAATATTCTTGAGCCAATCAAGTAAATAAATAAATACTGCTGATGAACTTCAGATATTAGACGTATTCCAGTGATTATTCCCCTCTGATCATGTTAAAACAATCAGCTTAACCGTACTTAGGTGTAAATTTATCAGGGGGTCTTAAATCTCTGAAATAGCTTGTTGTGCCTCTTTTTTGAACATAAGGGGGTAATGTGCTTGCACATAGGATTGGCGTACCGGAAGGTTTTCCTCTCACAACAGGTGGCGCTAGTGTGAATTAGGACTTGCACGCCACAAATCTGTTGTTTCTCAACACAGAACGTTGCATTCTGCAGTTTCTTCTGTGATGTGTTTGGTCCGCCCAATGTGACCTATTTGGTCTACCCACTGTGACATATGTGGTCTGGCACCATGACGTATTTGGTTTTCCAACCATGACGTATTTGGTCTACCCAACGTGACATATTTGGTGTACCCGCTGTGACATATTTTGTTTGCCCACCGTGACATATTTGGTGTGCCCAAGGGGGTGTATTTGGTCTGCCTACTGTGACATATTAGATCTGCCCACTGTAAGATATGTGGAGTGCCCACTGTGACGAATTTGGTCTACCCTGTGACATATTTGGTCTACCCTTTGATGTATTTGGTTTGTTCACCATGACACATTTGGTCTGCCCACTGTGACGTATTTGGTTTGCCCACTGTGACACATTTGGTCTGCCCACTGTGACATATTTGGCCTGCCCACCGTGACGTATTTGGTCTGCCCACGGGGACATATTCAGTCTGCCCACTGTGACATATTTGGTCTGCCCACCGTGATGTATTTGGTCTGCTCACCGTGACGTATTTGGTCTGCCCATGGGGACGTATTTGGCCTGCCAATTGTGACGTATTTGGCCTGCCAATTGTGACATGTTTGGCCTGCCAATTGTGACATATTTGGCCTGCCAATTGTGACATATTTGGTCTGCCAATTGTGACATATTTGGCCTGCCAATTGTGACATATTTGGCCTGCCAATTGTGACATGTTTGGCCTGTCAATTGTGACATATTTGGCCTGCCAATTGTGACATATTTGGTCTACCAGTTGTGAAGTCGTGCTTTTGACGCTGCAGTGGAATGTCCAATGTCACTGAAATGACGTAATACATCACACTTCAGACTTCTGCCTGTATCCCATTATTGCAGGTCGTTTTTTTTTCGTGATATGCTCTTGTCTTACCAAACAGTTAGAGGAGAAGCAGATTACATTGGGAATGTTTAGAGACACCTGTGGCTGGTGCATTTCTTTTGGTCTGTTGAAAATATAAACATCTATCTATCATACTCTTGTTATACGTGAATGTAACTATCTCCTTGTAACTCATCTTGTTTTTCTTGCTAACCCAGGTAACCCACTGAGAGCCTGGGGTCAGGGTATACTGCACGGCTCTGACACAGACAGTGCCAGTAGTAACCGCTCCATGGACAACTCACCCAGTGCCAGTCCCCGGGGTGGGGGGATCAGACACCTGGATCAGCCTGATGATGATGGAGAGGACAGGCTCAACGACAGTGGTCAGTAACACAATACTGGTTGTGTTTGTATGAATTACAGAATGTCCATACTGAGTGTAATGTTAAGAGGGTGACCACGCTGTAGAGCAGCTGTTGTCCATACTGAGTGTAATGTTAAGTGTGTGACCACGCTGTAGAGCAGCTGTTGTCCATACGGAGTGTAATGTTAAGTGTGTGACCACGCTGTAGAGCAGCTGTTGTCCATACGGAGTGTAATGTTAAGGGCGTGACCACGCTGTAGAGCAGCTGTTGTCCATACGGAGTGTAATGTTAAGCGCGTGACCACGCTGTAGAGCAGCTGTTGTCCATACTGAGTGTAATGTTAAGTGCGTGACCACGCTGTAGAGCAGCTGTTGTCCATACTGAGTGTAATGTTAAGAGGGTGACCACGCTGTAGAGCAGCTGTTGTCCATACTGAGTGTAATGTTAAGTGCGTGACCACGCTGTAGAGCAGCTGTTGTCCATACTGAGTGTAATGTTAAGAGGGTGACCACGCTGTAGAGCAGCTGTTGTCCATACTGAGTGTAATGTTAAGAGGGTGACCACGCTGTAGAGCAGCTGTTGTCCATACTGAGTGTAATGTTAAGAGGGTGACCACGCTGTAGAGCAGCTGTTGTCCATACTGAGTGTAATGTTAAGTGCGTGACCACGCTGTAGAGCAGCTGGTGTCCATACTGAGTGTAATGTTAAGAGGGTGACCACGCTGTAGAGCAGCTGTTGTCCATACTGAGTGTAATGTTAAGTGCGTGACCACGCTGTAGAGCAGCTGTTGTCCATACTGAGTGTAATGTTAAGAGGGTGACCACGCTGTAGAGCAGCTGTTGTCCATACTGAGTGTAATGTTAAGGGCGTGACCACGCTGTAGAGCAGCTGTTGTCCATACTGAGTGTAATGTTAAGTGCGTGACCACGCTGTAGAGCAGCTGTTGTCCATACTGAGTGTAATGTTAAGCGCGTGACCACGCTGTAGAGCAGCTGTTGTCCATACGGAGTGTAATGTTAAGAGGGTGACCACGCTGTAGAGCAGCTGTTGTCCATACTGAGTGTAATGTTAAGAGGGTGACCACGCTGTAGAGCAGCTGTTGTCCATACTGAGTGTAATGTTAAGTGCGTGACCACGCTGTAGAGCAGCTGTTGTCCATACTGAGTGTAATGTTAAGAGGGTGACCACGCTGTAGAGCAGCTGTTGTCCATACTGAGTGTAATGTTAAGAGGGTGACCACGCTGTAGAGCAGCTGTTGTCCATACTGAGTGTAATGTTAAGTGCGTGACCACGCTGTAGAGCAGCTGTTGTCCATACTGAGTGTAATGTTAAGAGGGTGACCACGCTGTAGAGCAGCTGTTGTCCATACTGAGTGTAATGTTAAGAGGGTGACCACGCTGTAGAGCAGCTGTTGTCCATACTGAGTGTAATGTTAAGAGGGTGACCACGCTGTAGAGCAGCTGTTGTCCATACTGAGTGTAATGTTAAGAGGGTGACCACGCTGTAGAGCAGCTGTTGTCCATACTGAGTGTAATGTTAAGTGCGTGACCACGCTGTAGAGCAGCTGTTGTCCATACTGAGTGTAATGTTAAGAGGGTGACCACGCTGTAGAGCAGCTGTTGTCCATACTGAGTGTAATGTTAAGTGCGTGACCACGCTGTAGAGCAGCTGTTGTCCATACTGAGTGTAATGTTAAGAGGGTGACCACGCTGTAGAGCAGCTGTTGTCCATACTGAGTGTAATGTTAAGAGGGTGACCACGCTGTAGAGCAGCTGTTGTCCATACTGAGTGTAATGTTAAGAGGGTGACCACGCTGTAGAGCAGCTGTTGTCCATACTGAGTGTAATGTTAAGAGGGTGACCACGCTGTAGAGCAGCTGTTGTCCATACTGAGTGTAATGTTAAGCGCGTGACCACGCTGTAGAGCAGCTGTTGTCCATACTGAGTGTAATGTTAAGAGGGTGACCACGCTGTAGAGCAGCTGTTGTCCATACTGAGTGTAATGTTAAGCGCGTGACCACGCTGTAGAGCAGCTGTTGTCCATACTGAGTGTAATGTTAAGTGCGTGACCACACTGTAGAGCAGCTGTTGTCCATACTGAGTGTAATGTTAAGAGGGTGACCACGCTGTAGAGCAGCTGTTGTCCATACTGAGTGTAATGTTAAGTGCGTGACCACACTGTAGAGCAGCTGTTGTCCATACTGAGTGTAATGTTAAGTGCGTGACCACACTGTAGAGCAGCTGTTGTCCATACTGAGTGTAATGTTAAGCGCGTGACCACGCTGTAGAGCAGCTGTTGTCCATACTGAGTGTAATGTTAAGAGGGTGACCACGCTGTAGAGCAGCTGTTGTCCATACTGAGTGTAATGTTAAGTGCGTGACCACACTGTAGAGCAGCTGTTGTCCATACTGAGTGTAATGTTAAGAGGGTGACCACGCTGTAGAGCAGCTGTTGTCCATACTGAGTGTAATGTTAAGAGGGTGACCACGCTGTAGAGCAGCTGTTGTCCATACTGAGTGTAATGTTAAGAGGGTGACCACGCTGTAGAGCAGCTGTTGTCCATACTGAGTGTAATGTTAAGAGGGTGACCACGCTGTAGAGCAGCTGTTGTCCATACTGAGTGTAATGTTAAGCGCGTGACCACGCTGTAGAGCAGCTGTTGTCCATACTGAGTGTAATGTTAAGAGGGTGACCACGCTGTAGAGCAGCTGTTGTCCATACTGAGTGTAATGTTAAGCGCGTGACCACGCTGTAGAGCAGCTGTTGTCCATACTGAGTGTAATGTTAAGTGCGTGACCACACTGTAGAGCAGCTGTTGTCCATACTGAGTGTAATGTTAAGTGCGTGACCACGCTGTAGAGCAGCTGTTGTCCATACTGAGTGTAATGTTAAGAGGGTGACCACGCTGTAGAGCAGCTGTTGTCCATACTGAGTGTAATGTTAAGCGCGTGACCACGCTGTAGAGCAGCTGTTGTCCATACTGAGTGTAATGTTAAGAGGGTGACCACGCTGTAGAGCAGCTGTTGTCCATACTGAGTGTAATGTTAAGCGTGTGACCACGCTGTAGAGCAGCTGTTGTCCATACTGAGTGTAATGTTAAGAGGGTGACCACGCTGTAGAGCAGCTGTTGTCCATATGGAGTGTAATGTTAAGCGCGTGACCACGCTGTAGAGCAGCTGTTGTCCATACTGAGTGTAATGTTAAGCGCGTGACCACGCTGTAGAGCAGCTGTTGTCCATACGGAGTGTAATGTTAAGCGCGTGACCACGCTGTAGAGCAGCTGTTGTCCATACTGACTGTAATGTTAAGCGCGTGACCACGCTGTAGAGCAGCTGTTGTCCATACTGACTGTAATGTTAAGCGCGTGACCACGCTGTAGAGCAGCTGTTGTCCATACTGACTGTAATGTTAAGTGCCTGACCACGCTGTAGAGCAGCTGTTGTCCATACTGAGTGTAATGTTAAGAGGGTGACCACGCTGTAGAGCAGCTGTTGTCCATACTGAGTGTAATGTTAAGCGCGTGACCACGCTGTAGAGCAGCTGTTGTCCATACTGAGTGTAATGTTAAGTGCGTGACCACGCTGTAGAGCAGCTGTTGTCCATACTGAGTGTAATGTTAAGCGCGTGACCACGCTGTAGAGCAGCTGTTGTCCATACGGAGTGTAATGTTAAGCGCGTGACCACGCTGTAGAGCAGCTGTTGTCCATACTGAGTGTAATGTTAAGGGCGTGACCACGCTGTAGAGCAGCTGTTGTCCATACGGAGTGTAATGTTAAGGGCGTGACCACGCTGTAGAGCAGCTGTTGTCCATACGGAGTGTAATGTTAAGTGCCTGACCACGCTGTAGAGCAGCTGTTGTCCATACTGAGTGTAATGTTAAGGGCGTGACCACGCTGTAGAGCAGCTGTTGTCCATACTGAGTGTAATGTTAAGCGCGTGACCACGCTGTAGAGCAGCTGTTGTCCATACTGAGTGTAATGTTAAGTGCCTGACCACGCTGTAGAGCAGCTGTTGTCCATACTGAGTGTAATGTTAAGTGCGTGACCACGCTGTAGAGCAGCTGTTGTCCATACGGAGTGTAATGTTAAGTGCCTGACCACGCTGTAGAGCAGCTGTTGTCCATACTGAGTGTAATGTTAAGAGGGTGACCACGCTGTAGAGCAGCTGTTGTCCATATGGAGTGTAATGTTAAGTGCGTGACCACGCTGTAGAGCAGCTGTTGTCCATACTGAGTGTAATGTTAAGAGGGTGACCACGCTGTAGAGCAGCTGTCGTCCATACTGAGTGTAATGTTAAGTGCGTGACCACGCTGTAGAGCAGCTGTTGTCCATACTGACTGTAATGTTAAGCGCGTGACCACGCTGTAGAGCAGCTGTTGTCCATACTGACTGTAATGTTAAGCGCGTGACCACGCTGTAGAGCAGCTGTTGTCCATACTGACTGTAATGTTAAGCGCGTGACCACGCTGTAGAGCAGCTGTTGTCCATACTGAGTGTAATGTTAAGCGCGTGACCACGCTGTAGAGCAGCTGTTGTCCATACTGAGCGTAATGTTAAGCGCGTGACCAAGCTGTAGAGCAGCTGTTGTCCATACTGAGTGTAATGTTAAGCGCGTGACCAAGCTGTAGAGCAGCTGTTGTCCATACTGAGTGTAATGTTAAGCGTGTGACCAAGCTGTAGAGCAGCTGTTGTCCATACTGAGTGTAATGTTAAGCGCGTGACCAAGCTGTAGAGCAGCTGTTGTCCATACTGAGTGTAATGTTAAGCGCGTGACCACGCTGTAGAGCAGCTGTTGTCCATACTGAGTGTAATGTTAAGCGTGTGACCAAGCTGTAGAGCAGCTGTTGTCCATACTGAGTGTAATGTCAAGCGTGTGACCAAGCTGTAGAGCAGCTGTTGTCCATACTGAGTGTAATGTTAAGTGCGTGACCACGCTGTAGAGCAGCTGTTGTCCATACGGAGTGTAATGTTAAGTGCCTGACCACGCTGTAGAGCAGCTGTTGTCCATACTGAGTGTAATGTTAAGAGGGTGACCACGCTGTAGAGCAGCTGTTGTCCATACGGAGTGTAATGTTAAGTGCCTGACCACGCTGTAGAGCAGCTGTTGTCCATACTGAGTGTAATGTTAAGAGGGTGACCACGCTGTAGAGCAGCTGTTGTCCATATGGAGTGTAATGTTAAGTGCGTGACCACGCTGTAGAGCAGCTGTTGTCCATACTGAGTGTAATGTTAAGAGGGTGACCACGCTGTAGAGCAGCTGTCGTCCATACTGAGTGTAATGTTAAGTGCGTGACCATGCTGTAGAGCAGCTGTTGTCCATACTGACTGTAATGTTAAGCGCGTGACCACGCTGTAGAGCAGCTGTTGTCCATACTGACTGTAATGTTAAGCGCGTGACCACGCTGTAGAGCAGCTGTTGTCCATACTGACTGTAATGTTAAGCGCGTGACCACGCTGTAGAGCAGCTGTTGTCCATACTGAGTGTAATGTTAAGCGCGTGACCACGCTGTAGAGCAGCTGTTGTCCATACTGAGCGTAATGTTAAGCGCGTGACCAAGCTGTAGAGCAGCTGTTGTCCATACTGAGTGTAATGTTAAGCGCGTGACCAAGCTGTAGAGCAGCTGTTGTCCATACTGAGTGTAATGTTAAGCGTGTGACCAAGCTGTAGAGCAGCTGTTGTCCATACTGAGTGTAATGTTAAGCGCGTGACCAAGCTGTAGAGCAGCTGTTGTCCATACTGAGTGTAATGTTAAGCGCGTGACCACGCTGTAGAGCAGCTGTTGTCCATACTGAGTGTAATGTTAAGCGTGTGACCAAGCTGTAGAGCAGCTGTTGTCCATACTGAGTGTAATGTCAAGCGTGTGACCAAGCTGTAGAGCAGCTGTTGTCCATACTGAGTGTAATGTTAAGCGCGTGACCACGCTGTAGAGCTGTTGTCCATACTGAGTGTAATGTTAAGCGCGTGACCACGCTGTAGAGCAGCTGTCGTCCATACTGAGTGTAATGTTAAGCGCGTGACCACGCTGTAGAGCAGCTGTTGTCCATACTGACTGTAATGTTAAGCGCGTGACCACGCTGTAGAGCAGCTGTTGTCCATACTGAGTGTAATGTTAAGCGCGTGACCACGCTGTAGAGCAGCTGTTGTCCATACTGAGTGTAATGTTAAGCGCGTGACCACGCTGTAGAGCAGCTGTTGTCCATACTGAGTGTAATGTTCAGAGCGTGACCAAGCTATAGAGCAGCTGTTATATACCCTAAATGACCTAACATTTCGTCCATGTTAAACTAAGTTGCTTATTTTTCCAGATTCTGGGAGATTGATTTTAGAAAGGTGCTTTGAGAGGTATTTGGAAAGTACAGTGATATCATGGGAAGAAGTAATATCTCATGACATCTGTTTGCCTCCAAAATTTGGGGTAAATGAAAACAGTCATCTGGTATATTTATATATACTTTTATATGTTTTGTGGGAAATAAAGGTTTTTGTGGCATGCAGAGAAGAGTATCTTTTGGCATGTTTTAAGCACTCATTGCTCTGGTAGTATCAAAACAAATGATGTATGTATTTCATTGTGTTGATGTTCTGATGACGGTCTTGTTGTTGTGTTTTAGGTATAGGTCAGAGTGTGGAGATGCTGGTGGGCCAGGGCAGGAAGACGATCGGGGGACGAGGGGGGCGGGACAGCGACTTCCAAGGAATCTGCTCTGTGAGAGTCACCTGAAGTTTTTTTTGAGTTGTTGTACTGCTTCAGATGTGTTTAGATCTGGATCCTGTTACTGCTGAGTATTAAAACAGAAGATAACACTGCAGTAAATGTATATATGCATCGATAATGTATCTCACTGGAAGATTGAAAAGCATAACTGTTCATTTTTGTGGTGTTACAAGGTCACGTCAAGGTAAGTAAAGTCCACACATTGAGACAGTCGAAAGGACCACCATGTTATCAGCTGTATCCAGTCAGGCACAAGTTATTTCTATAACTACTTTGCTTATGTTACTCAAACTCTTTTTAGCCTTTTAACCATATGTGATATACAGCAGTCAGTTTATGTATTCCTAGATGTCATTTTCTTAATATCAAACGTATTTCAAATTCTTGACACAAAGTCTTTTTTTTGAAGCGTCTTGGGAATCGCCGAAACACGTTTGGAGTTGACTTTAGTGAGCAAGTGAAGCAGACTAACACAGACGTACCCCCCATTATCACACTGTGTCTAGAGGAGATAGAGAAAAGAGGCATGGACATTAGGGTGAGTGGGTGCATGTGAGCAAACTGTGCTATTTTCTTGTTTCTATGGTGACTTTCTCTTTTTACGCACTCTCGTTCATATTACATTTAATATTATTTCAAAAGTAACATCTCATTCGAATACCATTTCAGTCTTCCCTGTTTTTGGAGAACCAAATAAAGTATAAAGAAATTAACTTACATGTAGCCATAAAAGCCTTTCCTGCAGAAGAACAATCATGCATCTTATATTTCATGTGAGGCTCATATGTTCAGTCTTGTTCTTGTGTCTGTGACCACAGGGGATTTACAGAGTATCGGGTGTGAAGTCAAAGGTAGAAAACCTCTGCCTGAAGTTTGATGACGACCCAGAAGGTGTGGACTTGTCAGAAGAGAACCCTAACGTCATCTCCAACGTTCTCAAACTCTACCTCAGACAGGTGAGCTGGGGGCGTCATAACATCAGTGTCAGGTATTTGATGGCCTGAAAGTATTCATGGACAGAAACTCTGTTTGATATGGAGATAATGTTTAATGTAAATAATCTCAAATTTCCCCCATGATAATGATGCACATTTTGTCTGATTCGGAGAGTTCTGTAAGTAATCTCAAATTCCCCCATGATAATGATGTACATTTTGCCTGATTCGGAGAGTTCTGTAAATAATCTCGAATTTCCCCCATGATAATGATGCACATTTTGTCTGATTCGGAGAGTTCTGTAAATAATCTCGAATTTCCCCCATGATAATGATGTACATTTTGCCTGATTCGGAGAGTTCTGTAAATAATCTCGAATTTCCCCCATGATAATGATGCACATTTTGTCTGATTCGGAGAGTTCTGTAAATAATCTCGAATTTCCCCCATGATAATGATGTACATTTTGCCTGATTCGGAGAGTTCTGTAAATAATCTCGAATTTCCCCCATGATAATGATGCACATTTTGTCTGATTCGGAGAGTTCTGTAAATAATCTCGAATTTCCCCCATGATAATGATGTACATTTTGCCTGATTCGGAGAGTTCTGTAAATAATCTCGAATTTCCCCCATGATAATGATGCACATTTTGCCTGATTCGGAGAGTTCTGTAAATAATCTCGAATTTCCCCCATGATAATGATGCACATTTTGCCTGATTCGGAGAGTTCTGTAAATAATCTCAAATTTCCCCATGATAATGATGTACATTTTGCCTGATTCGGAGAGTTCTGTAAATAATCTAAAATTTCCCCATGATAATTATGTACATTTTGCCTGATTCGGAGAGTTCTGTAAATAATCTCGAATTTCCCCCATGATAATGATGCACATTTTGCCTGATTCGGAGAGTTCTGTAAATAATCTCGAATTTCCCCCATGATAATGATGTACATTTTGCCTGATTCGGAGAGTTCTGTAAATAATCTCGAATTTCCCCCATGATAATGATGCACATTTTGCCTGATTCGGAGAGTTCTGTAAATAATCTCAAATTTCCCCATGATAATGATGTACATTTTGCCTGATTCGGAGAGTTCTGTAAATAATCTAAAATTTCCCCATGATAATGATGTACATTTTGCCTGATTCGGAGAGTTCTGTAAATAATCTCGAATTTCCCCCATGATAATGATGCACATTTTGTCTGATTCGGAGAGTTCTGTAAATAATCTCGAATTTCCCCCATGATAATGATGTACATTTTGCCTGATTCGGAGAGTTCTGTAAATAATCTCGAATTTCCCCCATGATAATGATGCACATTTTGCCTGATTCGGAGAGTTCTGTAAATAATCTCGAATTTCCCCATGATAATGATGCACATTTTGCCTGATTCGGAGAGTTCTGTAAATAATCTCAAATTTCCCCATGATAATGATGGACATTTTGCCTGATTCGGAGAGTTCTGTAAATAATCTCAAATTTCCCCCATGATAATGATGTACATTTTGCCTGATTCGGAGAGTTCTGTAAATAATCTCAAATTTCCTCATGATAATGATGTACATTTTGCCTGATTCGGAGAGTTCTGTAAATAATCTCGAATTTCCCCCATGATGATGATGTACATTTTGCCTGATTCGGAGAGTTCTGTAAATAATCTCGAATTTCCCCCATGATAATGATGTACATTTTGCCTGATTCGGAGAGTTCTGTAAATAATCTCAAATTCCCCCATGATAATGATGTACATTTTGTCTGATTTGGAGAGTTCTGTTCATTCTATGAATGTGTTCAGCGCTTTGTTTGGAAGGTTAGATAATATCTTCCTTCAAAAATGAAAGTTCCATCTCCAAAAGGAGTGTTTTAAGTCAAAGACATTTACATGCCTATAAAAGACACTTTGGGGGTCAAACTTTTGGTCATTTGCTGTTTGTAGGAAAGGGAGTAGTGCTGTGATTTCCAGCAGTGCTAACATCCTGTGTTTATTACTGAGCCCTTCTCACTAAGGATAGTGGGTGCAGATGTAGTTTCAGTTAGGAATTATGCTTAAAAGTGCAGAAAACTATGATGCCCTCTCGTGTGAGATTTTGGCGCAGTTGACTTGATTTTGTACCTGTCCGTTTGTTTAGATTTTGCACCTGTCCATTTGTTTAGATTTTGTACCTGTCCCTATGTTTAGATTTGTCAGTTGATGTGATGATGACCGTATAAGACTACACCTGTGCTTCCTGCTGACATTGATGTACTGTTGTGTATTTCAGTTACCTGAACCCTTGTTAACTTTCCGGCTATACCCAGACTTCATCCGGATAGCTAAGGTAAGACATCTGGGACATGTACCTGTAGCAGCATGAACAGGCTACATTCATTGCATTTCACCTAAAGTTTAGCATTTTCCAGTGAAAAGTTTTGCTTGATTCAGATTGATTCAACTGCCTTATTGGCACACTTGAGAGTGTTTTAAGTTTGATGAACTTCAGAAAACTGAAGTGTTAAAAAAGGTATCATTTTAAGATCTTTATGTGTTTGCGACAGTGTACGTTTACATTTGGAACAGTGGGTGGTATAGAGGACATGATGCATGGGCTAATGCTACACTAACACTATTATACACTGTAATTTATGTAGTTCAGTAATGAATACTGCAAACCTTAGCTGCTTGTGCAATGTCACAAGTATTGTAGTAATACTTTTAACACCTTTAAATGTGAAATGCAATTTTTAGGCATCAGTAAAAATAAACCCCTCAAACCTGGACATTTTATTATTTGTTCCACATACAAGGGCTCCTTTCCCTTCAGTTTTGAATCGTTATGGCATTGCACGGGTCTTCATTTATTAATCTAGCTATCATCACATCACACAAAACATGCGAGGTCATGAAATGTGCTTGAAGGAGACCGCTATAACTCTCTGCAAGCAGAGAGACATAAATGTTGTACGTTCAATTTAAATGCAGTACAGCTTGGGCTAAAAGTCAAAACCAGGCAGGAGATTAGCGCGATCCTAGAGGTATTGTAGAGAGTTGGTAAAGAGGTTTGTCACATGCCATTGGAGCGCTGTTCAGTATCTCGGAGCTCAATCTGGGCGGTAAACAATTGACTTCTATCCTGAGCTGCACTGTAGCATGAATGGAAATATTTATGTGGAGAAAATGTACAGAATTTTTTTTTATTATGAAGTGATATGCCAAAGCAGGGGAAGCTGTAGTTTGAAGGTTTTCATGTTTCTACACTTGACCTTTGACGGTGACCTTGGTTGTGTTGCGCAGGAGGACATGACCGGTACTGTCGACCATGCTAGTACTGTGGAGAGACTAAGAGGGATGGCCAAGAGACTGCCCAAGTCCAACTACAAGACAAGCGCCATGCTTATGCTCCATTTGAAAAGGTGAATTTAGAATGGGATTCGATACAGCAACAGCTTTGACCTCAGCTATTCAGATGACAGCTCTCCATCTCTGTCTGCTCTACAGGTGGAAATGGATGTTGATGGCTGTTCCCAGTTTTAACTATAGAAATTTGAAATAAAATAAATAAGTAAAACCATTTAAACGACAAGAGTGAAGACAAATTAAAAATTTCTTATAAAGTGCGTGTTTTAAGGGAAGCTCAGTTTGCATTATACCATTGGATCAGTAGAATGAATGAATGATTATGGCTTAACGCCACATCGGCAATATTTCAGCCATATCGTGGCGATTGGATCAGCAGGCTGCAGAGAAAGGTGGGCTTTGGTCTACCATAGAGATGTCTGCTGGGAAATACATGTGCCTTTCCTGCAGGCAAACTAGCTATATGTAGCTCAGGTAGTTTGTTTTAGAGGTTTGCGTTCTGAGAAATTTGCATGAAATAACCAGAATCCTGGAGCAGGAACTTTGTGGTGTATTGTGCAGTATTGTGGTGTAAAACAGCAATGCAAATAAAAGAATGTATTGTTTTCATTTGACAGGATGGCAGGAAATGTTGAGATTAACCAGATGAGCACTAACAACCTGGGTATTGTGTTTGGACCCACACTATTAAGGCCCAGGTAAGCATTAGGCCAACTTTGCTGACACTTTAGTCATTTATCAAGTTTAATATTCGTTTTATACACTCAGCTGTTGTGGCAACATTAAAGTGGTTGGGTTTTTTATTGGAATCAGTTGTACAAATAAGACTCTTTTGTTCAGTACATAGAGCTTTTCTTTTTGATGTGTTTGTATATGAGACACGTATCTCTTTGCAAAAAGTATACATTGAAATTGATTTTGGACACGTGCTGGTTTTAGCTAATTTGAGGACCTGAGGAAAGTAAAAATCTGATTAGTTCACATTGGTGAAAGCTGTCAAAATGACCACCATTAATGATAAGGTACCTTTAATGGTACGATAAGGTTGAGGAATGATTTGACTTAACAGTGTTAATTGTGTCTCCCCCAGGGAAGGAACGGCTTCTCTTACATCACTAGTGGACACTCCTCACCAGACTCACATGGTGGAGCTACTTATAGACTCAGCTGAGGTAAGCTACTTCCTCTGTCTGTGGTTACCTCATGTGGGATGACCTGTGTTTTCCTCTGCTGGTAACATATGCTTGGTGTGGTGTCACGTCCTCCATTTGGAGTGGAGAGACAAGGGGAGGCAACCGTGTGGATATCTTTGTAGGGTTTGTTGTTGAACTGTTTGGCCAAGTTTATTGATTAATAATCACAGTTTGCGCTCAATTGCATTACATTCCTCTAAGATGTCAAAAAAATTAAAATAAGTAAATAACTGAAAATAAATTAAAAAATCAGAAACTATTAAATTAGCTGCTATGAATTATTATTACCCAGCAGAGAACACTTGTCAGACACGGTCTACAAGATTGTAGCTGCTCATTTTTATTCTGCAAATCAAACAGAAATGTTAGTTATTAGATGCGTTGAATGAAGAGGCGTTTTTCTTATTTTCTACTTACCTCCTCTCAGGAGATCTTCGGTTCAGATAAGGATTTGGAGGGCGGTGAGAACCTTGCTACAGATGACTCCACACTGACAGAGGAGGAGCTAGCAGCAGGTAAACTCTCTAACCAGATGTTACACATGGCTCCACCTTTGCTAAAACTATTATGTTACAAAAGTGCATATACTCCTCTGGGTTAGGTCATGCAAAAAAAAAGAAAAATGATACTTGCTACTGCCTCTCTTGGCACTCAGCACTGTGAGGTTAGAGCAAATAAACATGACTGGTTGTCCGAGTGTCAGCATAGTGACAGAGCGTGGTATCATGTCTCTTGTCTTACGCGTGATACTTTAATGTTGGCAGCACATTGGCGTCATGGACTCAACCCTGACACAAGAAGACACAGTATGGGTACATGCACCTGATGACTTCTTGTCCTCATATGATTGGAAAATTGTTAAGTACAACGTGAACCCCAAAGCATATGTGTGCATACAAACATGCAAATACTTCTTTCCAGAAGCCATAACATCCATTCTGAACTCTGCTGACCTTCCGAACACAAACATGTGGTGTAGATCGGCTTGTTGTCTGTCATAATATACAATGATGAGTCATCAAAGGAGTTCTGCTAAATATCACTTGTACTGTATTTCTGAGTGGCAGGATTCCCATCAGCCTACAGTTGACTTTCGTATGACTCTCATATCTTGTGTTCAGATTGTTACCTGTACAGATGTCATGTTTATTACAGGTGAGGGTACAGAAGAGGGGCATCACCAGGAGGTAGTGGTCAGGTAAGGCTTGTATTTGGTAGTCTTCTGCAGCTGTAGGCACTGAACTAAGCAGTCACTAGTCTTGATCACTGAGGTTACCTGTTCAGATGTAGCCCCGACTGGCTCGTGTGTGAGTCACAGTTGTTTTCACCAGGTTCTCTTCCTTGGCCCAGGTGATGCACTGTTCTTGACTGCAGCATGAAACAGAACACCAGTCAAATAAGTAAATATATCAAGGGACAACTTGATGTTTATGAAACTTGATCTTTATCTTTGGACATGTCATCACAGCTATAAAATTTATTGTAAATGAAAGGATTACGGCTTAACAGTGCTTTGACAATATTACAGTACTAATCGGGAAGAAGGATCTTTGACATAATCACTGGATCTGACCCAGTCCAGGAATGTCATGTAACAAATTACAAAAAATTCCCTGTATTATCCTGCTGAATGCTGTTTAAGACATATAGTCATAGTGATAAAAACAGTGTGAGGAATCCAGTCTTTGGGTTGGGAGGTGTGTCTGGTTACTGTAGCCATGCTTATGCCCTGTGTTAAAGGACTACCAGCAAGGCCGCAGTGGAGTCGGTGTTTCGAGACAACCCTTCAAACGACCACAAGGTATGCTTTACTCATTTTACTATCATAACTTATAAAGACGTTCAATGAAATAAATATGTACATGTCATATATCAGTTATAAGCTTTTTGGAGAAGTAATACTTGTATATAAGCCTTTTGGTTGAAGCAGGAAGGACTAGAATTTGAGAGGGAAATACATACATGTACATTATATCAAACTGTTTGTTACCTGTGCTCACACGGGGCCTTGGTAACCTTGACAGACCTGCAATTTGAAAGTTTCTTGAGAACTCTAGATAGTTAGGGCTTTTTTATAGTTGGGCCAGGAAACGCCATGAAATTAAAAATGCAGACAAAAAAATGCAGTTGTAGTATGTAGTATGATGACAGTTGTACAAAAATTTGATATCCTGCTTCTTTGAAATTGCTTTTTAAATGCTTGTGATTCAAAGTTCAGCTAATTACTGTATAATCATATTACATTGCTTTGAGCTTGGGTAAGTGTAGAGTATTAATTCCTGGTAGTCTGGAAAAGTTGAAGTTGGGCCAGGAAAAGCCTTGGAAAAACTCAGGAAATTTGAAATATTGAAATTTACCAACCTTCTCTTGTACACTCAAACATAAAGACTCTGACATTATTCTAGGAAGTAGGTGAAAAACGGAAAAAGATTTGCTGGTAGTGGTTCATGTACCCTGGAAATCCAGTACTCAGTACTCCGCTAAGCTGGTGTGACAAGCTTGTGAGTCTGTGAGAGTTACATGTGTATACTGGAAATGGCAGACGACTACACTCATTATGTTCGTCTGTCTGTTTGTGTGTGTTTTCAGGAGCTGGGCCAGGAGTTCAGTCTGCCTGGCAGTGCGTCACACTCTAACCTGGAGAATCAGTCCCCAGAGAGCACCTCAGATGTTGGCTCTGACGGTAAGGACATGAATACAATAGTAGCCAACTTAGTGTATGTCAGTATAGGGTTTAGACGTGAAAGAGAGTAGTGGTTAAAGTAATATAACCATGAGTTCCTTTACAGTACATGTAATAAGTGTGTGAATGATGACTGAATCACCACAAACCATCCCCCTGTAATGATCACAATGGTTTCATGTAGTCAGTGTCATTTCCTCAAATTTCACCAGTAAGGTTCATCATTAAGATTTTCGCAATCTCGTTCTGGACATGCCTTAACCCAGGGTGTAAAACTGTAATGCAGAGTTTTTGAGTTTCAACAAGATTCCTTTTGTGCATCATGATACTCTTACTGCAAGCTATAAAGTGGACTAGTACATTGTTTATACCATTTTTTTTCTTATCTTTATTGACCCTGGTGTAAAGGCTGGTCAAGGAATCTTACTTTGGCAAAAACAAAAATGCAAAACTATGTTGCAAAGGGATACAACGGCACTGCGGCATCGTCGTATAATAATTTAAATGATTTGCTTTGTACAAAAGCCGCTAAACTTTAAGGAAGCATACATGTAAGTATCGTTAAAATAAAGACAGTTTATGGTGGTAGTAAATTTGGTTTACACCAAGGTGACTTTATTATGCACATGGTTCTAGCGATTATTTGGGTGTTTATTTTATTTTGCATTCCAACAGTGATGTAGCACCTTACATGGTTCTGATATAACAAGCACAGAAACTTGATTTTGCATCTTATTTGCATCTTATTAGCATCTTATTTCTGTTCAGATGAGCTGGACCTTGATTTACAGGATGACGAGTACTTAGCCAACCTTCTTCCCGATGACTCACTTAGGTCTTCCCTTAGGGCTGCCATGACGCCCTGTAGCTCAAGGGAGAACAACTCTGTACAGTGTATGCAAATCTTTATTTTGACTAGAACTGGTGAATAGAGCTGGTATAGTGTGATGTCCTACTTGCATCATGGTGGAGGGGCTATTAGGCTGACCTGGACAGATGGGAATTGTATTTATTTATAAAATGATCTGTCCCACTGTTTGTATTGAAGGGTGTGGTTGACTATAGGAAATGAAAGTAGCATGATTCGAAGAAAAAGAATATTTCACGTATACGACGGAGGTCAGCATTATGGTGGAAGGAAACTGGGGAGAGCCCCAGAGGAAACCCACGACCATTGGCAGGTTGCTGACAGACCTTCCCATGTATGACCAGAGAGGAAAAGGGGAACATCTATGCAAAATAATGAATACGTGTGAAATAAAAGAAATGTTGAAATACCCACGAGGTTATACCAGGTGTGTAGTATGGTAGGGCTCTGTGCCTCTGGTGAAGAATACCTATAGTATACTCTTTTTACAGTGTAGGTGACTTATCTTTTTTTTTCTAGTGTTTTGGTTTTTGTTTTTTATTCTGGTGGCTGGTTTGAATATACGTATTGGCATTTTGGTTGCAGTGTTTGTGTTCGTCTGTGGTATGCTTGATGGGTGAAGGGCAGAATACTGTTAATAACTCAACTTATTTCACATTGTTTGGAGTAAGAGAACTGATTTTTCAGTTTCACATGCATGTAGGTGATGTAAAAGAGTATAACAGTATATTTCCATTGGGTTAATCTTATTTGAGGTGAGTTTGGGATTTTGAGTATGACTTGACAGAAGGTTGATCTGTATAGTGTAAGAAGGGTGACATTAGATTGGTAGGGTTAACAAAGACATATTCTTTATCTATAACATCATTATGTCATGAATGCCATTAAACTGTAAATAAAGAAAAGTTACCAAAATACATTCACGTGTTGTAATGTGGTGAACCCTGTCCCTCATATGGTGTAGCTCCATTTCTCAGCAAAGAATTTAATGCTTAATATTTCAAAATTGTCAGTCTTGCAAATTCCTTGCTCATCATTAATGGATAGATCAGTTGTCCTAGTTTGTGGACAGTGTTTACATCATGTTTGATATCTTTAGCATGATGTTTTAGTGAGGCAGCACTACACATAGATGTGGGCATTCGGACATTTGCGGGCTGTCTGCTAGGAGACTTAACTGTGACATGACCAGTGAGGAATGTTAAAAGTGATATTAAGCCCTGAGCAAAGCAGGCAATCAAAGAAATACATGCAGCCATACAAACTGAGTGCAATCAGTCCAAATATACATCACACAAGTAAGCCTGTGATTGTGAAACCCAGGTGGTGCAATGCAACACAGACATGCATGTAATGCTTCTAACATTTATGTGCTGTGGTGAGAAGGTCTAGTTATTTCATCATATTGCATGGACCTACTGTGTACTCTATGTGAGAAATCTCCGGTGTTTACAGGATCATGAACCTACTGTGTACTGTATATGTGAGAAATCTCAGGTGTTTACGGGATCATGAACCTACTGTTTATTGTATATGTGAGAAATCTCAGGTGTTTACTGGATCATGAACCTACTGTTTATTGTATATGTGAGAAATCTCAGGTGTTTACTGGATCATGAACCTACTGTTCATTGTATATGTGAGAAATCTCAGGTGTTTACTGGATCATGAACCTACTGTTTATTGTATATGTGAGAAATCTCAGGTGTTTACAGGATCATGAACCTACTGTTTATTGTATATGTGAGAAATCTCAGGTGTTTACTGGATCATGAACCTACTGTTTATTGTATATGTGAGAAATCTCAGGTGTTTACTGGATCATGAACCTACTGTTCATTGTATATGTGAGAAATCTCAGGTGTTTACTGGATCATGAACCTACTGTTTATTGTATATGTGAGAAATCTCAGGTGTTTACAGGATCATGAACCTACTGTGTACTGTATATGTGAGAAATCTCCGGTGTTTACTGGATCATGAACCTACTGTTCATTGTATATGTGAGAAATCTCAGGTGTTTACTGGATCATGAACCTACTGTTTATTGTATATGTGAGAAATCTCCGGTGTTTACGGGATCTTGAACCTACTGTGTACTGTATATGTGAGAAATCTCCGGTGTTTACAGGATCATGAACCTACTGTTTATTGTATATGTGAGAAATCTCAGGTGTTTACTGGATCATGAACCTACTGCATATATATACATATATATATATATGCAGTAGGTTCCTGATATATACACAGATAGCTTTAGTTTGTCATGAATTTGTGCGCACATCTACATGTGCATGAATAATGTCACAGTAGTACATGAGATGTGGTAGGCGTCAATGTGTAATTGATATGTATTGATTTACATCATAAAAGAAGAATATGTACGTTGATTTGGATCGGCCAGTGACCAGTGAGGTCAAATCATGGTTTGGCCACTGCGTGAGGGGTATTGCCAGTTAGATACATGTAATTGAAGTGAATTGCCAGTTAGATACATGTAATAGAAGTGAATTGCCAGTTAGATACATGTAATAGAAGTGAATTGCCAGTTAGATACATGTAATAGAAGTGAATTGCAATTAGATACATCTAATAGAAGTGAATTGCCAGTTAGATACATGTACATGAAATATAAGGGTTGTGGTTTATTTAAGGCACTTTAGTTTCCTTCACCCAAAAACCTGACCATATCATAGAAGTGAAAAATTCCTCCACCCAAATAAATGAATAAATTTACATCGATATATTGTTTGATTTCCAGGTTACACATAGCAGTGAATTTAATAATGGTTGAAAACCTAACTTTCTTCTAACTGTAAAAGCACACACACCAGTGGATATTTGAGTGTAAGTGTCTAATGTCCAAACTGTTCAACCTGTTTTGCAGAGAAAAGAGCTCGAGTTCTTCCTGTTCAGCATGTAAAGACGCGAAGTCAGGAGACAGTGCAAGCTAAAGGACAAAATGTTGACGTCCAGACCGAGCCGTCAGGCCAAGGGGAGGCAACTGGGGCTGCTCCTACTGTAAATATCATCATACCAATGGACAGCGTGCAAGCGCTTCGAGAGAAGATGAAACGAGACTTGGGCGTGTCTTCATCCCCGCCCAAAACTGAGGCACCCATACATGACACAGCTCTGAAAAGCCCTGGGGCACTGGCCAAGATGGCATTTCTCTACAGCACCCCAGAACCCAGCAAGCAAAACTGGGGTCCAAAGTTTACAGAAAAGGCATCCAGCCTAAGGGCGTCTCACTCTGCTCCTATTGTGACAGCCTCAGACTCCTCCCCCACAGAACAGACAGCCAGGGAGTCCTCCACCCCAGTAGAGCTTTCTGCTGGAGCTAGACCTGCAGGGCCCCGTCTGAGTTTACCTGTACCTAAACCTTACACCAGCAGCAGCACCAACACCAACACCACAATAGTGCGACCAGTGGAGGTGAGAGGGCTTGACCAGATGAGTACGGCCCAGGGCAGCCTTCAGTCCTCGGGCACTGGCCCTATCAGCAGCACTAAGTCACCCGTCACAACGGTAGCCAAAATCAATGTGTTAGAGCCAATGAGTGAGTCTAGCAAAGTCTGTGTGGCAAGTAGCGGTGCAGAGGAAGGTGCCGGCGTGAGCGTGTCGACATACCCTGTCAAGACATCATCGGGAAAATCCGTCGCCTACAGGATCCCTGTGAAATATATGGTGACAAACCCTCCAGGAAACACAGAGAGTGCTTCCAAAGTGCCAGCACCTGAGGCCAAAACTGTTGTCATCAAACCTGTGAAACTAACAGCTCAGGAGCTAGAGACAAAGTTTGTATAAAGGCTTAGATTAGAGCTTCCTTCTGAAGTACTGTGCTACAGTGCTAGTGTTCTAGGTGGCTGTCAGCTTGTACAGTGGCTGTTACAGTAGCTTCTGTAACTTAGTCCCATGTTCTGTTGCCTTATGAGGACTTTTCATGTATGCATGAGTTTCTGTGCAAAGGGCCCAGGGATGGATGCAGGGACCTATGTCAATGTGCATTCAGCTGTGTTTGCAAGGTAGTGTACCATGCCCGGTTTGCTAGAAACTCAGATGGGTTTGCAAGATAGTGTACCATCCCCGGTTCGCTAGAAACTCATCTGGGTTTGCAAGATAGGGTACTGTGCCTGGTTTGCAAGCTACTATCCCTGATTTTGAAGATTTTGAGCCATGTTTGCAGCACACTGAGCAAGGTTGGCAAAATGGTCAGGAAGAAATTGTGGATACTTGCTCTGTATGCATTTGTAGATTTTCTCTCTCTCCCCCAGCAGTGGTAGAAATCTCAAAGTGAAAAGTGATGCCTGATTGCTGCGCTGAAAATTTTCAGCAGAAGCGCTAATGTGTCAAGTCAGAGAGTAGCACGTTCATGGACAGATTATATAGTGTCTTGCTATGTTTGACCATGCAAGCTTGTGTCGTTTGTGAAGGGGTGGAAACAAAGATGGCAGAGTGTACTCTGCAGGGTAATAAACTTGCCTGGTAACTGAGAGAGACTGACGGTGGATGAATGAAGTTAAGTAGTAACTGACAGAAACTGTCAGTTGATTAGTTAATTTGCTTGGTAACTGAAAGAGTCTTGGCCAGCTGTTGAATGAAGTTGCCTAGTAACTGAAGGAATTGGCCAAGTGGTGAATAAAGTGCCTAGTAACTGAGAGAGACCTGGCTAGGTGGTGAATAAAGTGCCTAGTAACTGAGAGAGACCTGGCCAGGTGGTGAATAAAGTGCCTAGTAACTGACAGAGACTTGGCCAGGTGGTGAATAAAGTGCCTAGTAACTGACAGAGACTTTACCAGGTGGTGAATAAAGTGCCTAGTAACTGAGAGCGACCATACAGTGTTACCCACAGACTCAGGTGTCAGGTAACAGATAAAGTTACCTGGTACTTATGAGTTAGTGTTCCAGTGACATTGTTAACGTACAGTTTAATTTAACAAGCTCTAGGTTACTCAATAAACATGACTTAATTTTTTTGGCTGTACTATACACTACTGCTCATGGTAACTTCAAGAATGTACATGATGAACTGACAGAATACAGTATAACATATGCTACTAAACTTCATTGTTTCATTGTACAGTGGTACTTAAGTGATTGAACGAGTCTGACATTCTACTTGACTTGTTTCTGAACGAATATAACATTATATAATACTTGTTACTTAAGTGCATATTAGAATTCAAAGTTACTGAACGAACATAACACTACTGTATTTGTTCATTACTCCATGACTGTTACTGAACAAACAAGACACCCTATACACTTGTTTCTAGTGTACAACACTAGTGCTTCAAGTTACTGAACGAACATAGCATTCTACTATGCCAGTACTTGTTGCTTGGTTGTAACACCAGTGCTCCATGATAACACTACTATACTTATTTCTATATTGTATCACTAGTGCTACAAGTTATTGAAGGAACTTCAACACTCTTATTCTAGATGTTACTTTGTAACATTACTATACATGTACATGATGCCTCATTGTTAACTTGTGAATGAAGACAACGTTTTGGACTGCCCATCACCAGGTTGCTTTGTACCAGCTTTTGGGGAGAAACCCTAACCCTGATACAAGCTACCTGTGTTTATTCTTACAGACATGTTATTCATCTCCTGTATGTACTGTACACGTATGGGGTTTTTCCTGTATTTTCACCTGTTGTTGATTCGTTTGTGGCATGATGGGGCAAGTTGCAGTGCACAGCATGGTTTGTGCCATGAAGGTGTACGTGGCAGTGCACAGCATGGTTTGTGGCATGATGGTCTTCTTGGCACTGCACAGCGTGGTTTGTGCCATGAAGGTGTATGTGGCAAACCACAGCATGGTTTGTGTACAGGCTATAATATCAAATGTGCAATGGCTTTTGGCTGCATGTTGCTTTTATCTCTTCTCTGGTGAGAAATTTATTGAATATTTATTATTATTGTATAAATATGTATATTTGTGTATGTGTGTGTGTGTATCTGTAGTTGTATATGTGTATATCTGTAGTTGTTTAGAATATGCCTGTCTTTTATGATGACCATCTAGAGTAATGAAGTATGGCACCATTGTCATGGATACCATGCAGATGTATATGAATGAATGCTAGATGGTTGTGTTCATACATGTGTTGTATGCGTACATGTGTATGTAGTTATGATAAGCTTTAATACAATCGTGAATGTTGAGATTCTGTAGGAATTATATTGTTCATGTCATCTGTGTTATACACTATTGATATTTTCATGTATTTCTGTTCATTTCTTTTTTTTTTTTTTTTTTGTCTTTTTTTTTCCGCTTTTATGTTTTGTATGCTAGGCATAATTTATGATCTGAAGCTCAGGAATGCAGAGATTTGAGAGGTTTTTTGTGACATCTTTCTAATACATGTACATGTATTACTGGTCCTAACTTTATAACTGGGGAGTGCGCATATTAAAGCTGTGCCACTTCAGAGATTAAGCTGAACATTTTTACTTCAGCCCAAAAATCATTTTCTGTGTAATACTCTAAAAATACGAGAAATTCTGCAATGTTTATGAACAGGTGTATAGTCTTCTATGTATTTCCATGACAATGTAATATTTATGTCAGCTTTGGCCCATGTTATCTTCATGCCAGCATGGATATAACTTTTTGTGGCGTGATTAACAAATTTCAAAACCTATTTACTCCAAATACTGAATGTAGATTCCCTGTGTTGTTTAGATGTGAAGTTTGTCAGGTACCACTTAGTTTGTATCTGACAAGAGTTTGATGCCTGACAGAGTTTTTGTCAGACTTCTGATTTGCAGACTAGTAACATATAAACTACACTACATAACCATGTAATAGGCAGTCTGGAAAATTCACAACTTGGGCTCATCACAATATTTGCACACATAGTTTGCCATATGCATGCTAGCCCAGAAATAAAATAGTAGAATGTACACTATGTGTGATGTGAGCAAACAGAAAGTTCAAAGGTGGACTTGAGATTGACTTCCACAAAAGTATGTTGTATTATATCTCCAGAGAGTGAGCACAGCTTGTGTCAACAGTGGCATTGTGTGTATCCTGTACATGAAGATTCAGTTTATATGTCAACAACAACCACTGTTAAGTTATGAATTCCTTGTGGTAAATCTTCATGGCATATAAATTATATCATGAATCCCACAAAAGACTTCAAATCATGCAGTTAATTTGATTTGATTTGAAATGTTTCACTGTGCACAGGTATTTGTTAAATAATTCAGTCTGTTTGTATTGTGTCATGCGCGTACTTGGAAGCCAGCACCATGTGATGAAGACTACTGCCTGAGTGACATATGACTACAAAAAATGGCTCTGTCCTTCTGATGATAAGGTATAAGACTACAGACAAACATGACTGATGTTAAGACTGAGATCTGATTTCAGTTTATTGTTATTAAAAACACTTAACTTAATTTCAGTTGATTATTGTTTAAATAGATTGTGACTCTAAATCTAAATGGCTAACTGTCCCAAGTTCTATTGATTGCCCTTTTTAAACAGTTTGGAAATTAATTGATTGTAATTGGTTTATTATTTCAGTTTCAGTTAACTGGTTTTAAATGGCTTACTATTCATATTTCTATTTATCATGGTTCTTGACAACTTATTTTTTGATTCCAAATGGTGTGATTTCAGTTGATTCTAATTCTGTAGAGCACACTTTTCTGATTTCAACATATTGTGATTCTAATTGATTTCCTAGTCCGATTTCAGTCGAGATTTAAAATGGCTTACAGTTCTGTGATTAATTGATTGTGATTTTCATTTCAATCAATCTCATGTGCTTTAAGATGGCTTATTGATCATGTTTTGATTCATTGTGGTTCTAAATACTGTTCTGACTGTAGTTGATTTTGATGCTAATTGGGCTTATTGTGAAATACAAGTTGGCATAATGGAGGTGTGGATTGGGTGCATGGCAGATCCTCAGCATGATAATGATACAGATAACATTGTTATAACAGATAAATGTATACTCATTGTGATATGAGGAGTGCCTGGTGTACACACTGTATTTACCTGATATACATTTACCAGGCAGTTTCCACAGGGCTTTGAGTAGGCAGAATAAATATACCTGTATGATGATGTATTTGAAAGATCTTTGTGTTGCTTTCATGGCAGGGACAGGTTAAGTTGTTGATGTTTTGAATTCATTAAATGCATGGCTAGGGAATGTAGTGAGAATGTTGCCTCCATACAGTGTAGGGAGCAGAATGTAGCTCACAGATCGTCAGTAAAGTGTGGGAGTCGTATCCCATGCCACAAAAACTGGGTGTTCAACCCCACCTTGGGACAGAGAATTTGTAGATTCTTTTAGTATAAGCAGCTTTGTCTTCCACTTATTTAGCATTTAAATCTGTAGGTCACACTGAGAAAGTTTGTCAGTAACTTGCCCTGGGCTGGTGGTTTATATCTGGACACTCCGGTTTCCTCCACCCATTAAACTGACCGCCTTGGAAACTTATGGCATTAATTAGTTAAAAAATATCACTGAATCAATCCATCCATACATTGTAATTCCATTATAGTTTAAATGTGTACATAAGCTTGACATTTCAGGGCAGTAGCTAGGAGGGGCTAACTTGTATAATTTAATTTTAAGTGTTACATTATGCTCTGTTTTATCATGAACTGCATAAACAGAAAGGTATGTCGCTATACCTTAAACGCACATGGAATCGATTCTGATTGCCAATGTCTGGGGTGAGAAATAGGCAACGCTCGGCTTTGCCTTGCCTAATTAAAGTATTGTATATTTATTCAAGCGTGACCAAGGCAGCCAAACATGCCAAACCTTCTCCACTGTCAGCCAATCAGTATCGCTTCTGTAAGCTGGTGTAGGAAGACCACTGAAAACTCAGTATGTGAAAATAAATATGCTTTTCAGATTTTTGTCTACTAAGTTAAATGCAGAATGTATTGATGGACCTGATCACAATACATGATCTCAGAGCCCCTATTTTCTGGTAGTAGATGTCACACCTGAATTTTCATGTACAGACAAAACATTACACAAGTACAGTTCACAAGAATTTTACTCACAACAAAGCATAAAGTTGTAGAAAAAGTTGTGACATATCACTTATCAATGTCCTACATTATGCAGTGTGTAACATAGACTATCACATGCCGGTTGCTTTAGGCCTAGTTACAGGAAAGCAGTGACATTTCTCTTTCTTTTTTTAAAGACAATGCTGCAGAGAATAAGATAAAATGTAGATCGTTTTGTGGGTATGGAGCTAATGCAGTTGAAGTGCTCTACAAATACTCTGTTTTAAGTGCATTCCCTAGCTATGGGATAACCTTTTGACTGCAGTATGTAATCTGGAGGCCAATGCTGAAGTAGGCCAGCAAAACATACAGGCATTAAACTACCCAGTTGTTTCCAGTCCCTAATCATGCTAATGGGTCTCGGACTCGGGGCTGACTTTGTAAAGCAGTAGGCCAACAATTGCATTCCTACATGTGTGTGAACAACACTGGAGAAAGCACCTACAATATTAAGAAAGGTTAAGAGTGGAACATATATCTTGAAATGAAAGAACCAGTTCAATCCAGGCCTACACAGAAATAGAAAAGATTAACTGATAAACAAGACAGAGCAAGTCCCACAATTAAGCATTCCACTAGTTTAGCTTTTCACTAAACAGTTTGAGACAAACTTGATGGTTCTGTGGTAGGTAGGTATTTTTGAGCAAGTTCAGTTCACACCTTAAACATTTTATATAATCAATAAATATTTCACAACTTGTGTTGTTCTTGTTAGCCTTGCCACTGGGCCTCAAAAACGTTAGTCAGGTTGCTAGACTTTGATGTTTCACTTGGGAGAAAATTTAATTCTGGATATTTCATCTTAGGTTTTGGCCTTGCGTTCAGCTTTAGATTGGCACTTGTACATGTAACTATGAATGGGTGCTCTCTCACCTAAGTGCTACACAGGCCACAGTAAACAATAATTCACATAGCACTACTACAAGTCTGCTGAATTAAATGTCAAGCCCTGGTGTCATGAGGTATATAATGTTATCAGAAGCCTGAGAAAACTGATAACTATTCCACATAACTGTGTGTGTGTCAGCAGATTAGTACTAGCATGTGCTGTTTGACAGATATATACGGACAGAGTTGTTTATATAGCTCAGTATATGTGTATACATGGTTGTTGTCACTCCTGAAAACTGGAAGATCATAGGCTGAAGACTTACTGATGTGTTCATTCAAATACGTTCATTGTAAATGTGCACCCGTTATGTGCATGTGTCACACAGATAAACAGTCTGTTTGCTTTGATTGATTGATTGATTTGATTGGTGTTTCACGCCATACTCAGGAATATTTCACTTATTCGACGGTGGCCAGCATTATAGTGGGAGGTGGCCTGTTTGATACAACAAATGAAACTGAATGTAGTCTTAACTTAACCATTATCCTGACAAGTTTATGTTACATTCCATGAATAATTTGATTTTGAAACAATACCAAGCAAAGAAAAAACAAACCAAGAAAATAACACATGCAAATTCTTTCAGATTGGCTTTATCTAGAGTAAAATACACAAGAATGTGATCATAATGATGTAGGCCAGATACAACCTATTGGCTTACATTTACATATGTGCCTGTGAGCCAGCTCAACCCAGTCTCCAGTTGAACTGGGTGTGCCAGCATTTTCACTTCCAACAGGGGTATCAGGTATTTATCACATGGGCCACAGAGGGAAATGTAAGGCATTTCAGTCCTATTGAAATGCTTTTAAATCAGTTTGTAGTCGTATAAGCTGAGAAACTCCATGGAAACTGACATTCTCAATCTGGCTCGCATAACCGCATTGTCGAGTAGGCCTAATGTCCATGTTGCATTCCCTTGTTTCAGCCTTCCTGCAACTTTAGTCTAGCTTTCATCATGTTACAGGACACACGTACATTTAGGGCCTAGCTGTATCTCTGCATTACCCTGTTTCAGCCTTCCTGAAATGACTGATCTGACTTTTAGGGCCTAGCTGTTTCTCAGATGTACACAAACTACTTGTATTATACACGTAACTTTAGCAAAAGTTGTATACATGTAGTATTTGCATGTACAGGTAGGCCTTAGAGCTTAATCTAGATTCTTAATTGCTACATGTACATGTTTTCTGGTGGTTCAAGCCAAAATATAACTAAACACATATCCTTTAAAACAGGCTGAGCGAAACTTGGTAAGTGACTTATATCAGATTTTCGCCTGCAGCCGGATATATCTGCTCTCTGTTGGTTGTGCTGTCACGTTTCTGACATGTGTAGACCTCTGATAACTTACAAACGCACATGTTTATGAGGGGAGTGTCCCGCAGGCGGACGATGATTGGCTCAAAACGGACACACTCACAGCGGTCAAGGCCGTGTCACCAACATGTTGACAGCCAAGAAAACAAAACAACTGTTCAACGTTTAACTTCACCACGAAATAACTTCGTTGTGACACTTTAGGAGGGGTGAAAATCAACAAAAGTGGCTCAGTTTTGTGCGAAAACATAGTTTGTGTCCTGGTCCACGAGAAAAATCCTCAGCAAAACCGCGGTGCGGTGTGTCGTCTGCTCGTCGGTCTGACACTGAATAAGTTGATGGTCCGCCGAAATTTGTGTCCATCTTGTCTACGTGTATGATACCAGAGCCAGAGGAAGACAAGGTTAGTCCACAGTTCCAGACATGTCCTCTCTTTTTCACGCTGCAAGCTTGGTGATTCATGAAGTAGTTTTACAGAATGAAAGTTCAACATTGAAATTCTGGTATTCGCTAACTGAGAGGTCCATGCAGACCTTAATATGTAAATTTTAGTATTCATACCCGATCTGGGTACGAAGCAGACGACATATGATGAGCGTAAAGCCATAGTCATTCATTCATATATTTAGTGCTGGATCATACGTGTGTTTTAGCTTGCTTGAATGGATCGCGACGATCGGTGACGTGCAAGTGGATAGTGGTAAACAAGGCTATCGGTTCCGATTGCCTGTGGTTTCTTGACGCTTGGATGGGCCGACATCAATGTGTCATGTCGCCCAAATTGTATCATGTAATGTACCATGTTACATTGTATAAATGTAGCTGGGCCAGCTGAGTTATTGTGACAGTGACAACGGCTGTTTCTCAACTAATAACTTAACACCTACATTCTCTATCTGGGTCACATCATTGCATTATCGAGTAGGCCTAATGCCCATGTTGCATTACCCTGTTTAAGCCTTCCTGTAACTCTGATCTAACTTTCATCATGTTACAGGATACAGGTATAATTTAGGGCCTTTTCATCATGTTACAGGGCACACGTATAATTTAGGGCCTAGCTGTATCTCTGCATTACATGGTTTCAGTCTTCCTGTAACTCTGGTCTGACTTTCATAATGTTACAGGACACACGTATAATTTAGGGCCTAGCTGTATCTCTCCATTACCCTGTTTCAGCCTTCCTGTAACTCTGTTCTAACTTTCATCATGTTACAGGACACACATATAATTTAGGGCCTAGCTGTGTCTCTGCATTACCCTGTTTAGCCTTCCTGTAACTCTGGTCGAACTTTCATCATGTTACAGGACACAAGTACATTTAGGGCCTAGCTGTATCTCTGCATTACCCTGTTTAGCCTTCCTGTAACTCTGGTTTAATTTTCGTGTTACAGGACACACGTACATTTAGGGCCTACATGTAACTGTATCTCTGCATTACCCTGTTTAGCCTTCCTGTGACTGTGATCTAACTTTCATCATGTTACAGGACACACATATAATTTAGGGCCTTTTCATCATGTTACAGGACACACGTACATTTAAGGCCAGCTGTATCTCTGCATTACCCTGTTTAAGCCTTCCTATAACTCTGATCTGACTTTCATCATGTTACAGGACACACATATAATTTAGGGCCTTTTCATCATGTTACAGGACACACGTACATTTAAGGCCTAGCTGTATCTCTGCATTACCCTGTTTAAGCCTTCCTGTAACTGATCTGACTTTCATCATGTTACAGGACACACGTACGTTTAGGGCCTAGCTGTATCTCTGCATTACCCTGTTTCAGCCTTCCTGTGACTGATCTGACTTTTAGGGCCTAGCTGTATCTCAGATGTACACAAACAGATGTACGTGTATTATACACATAGCTTTAGCAAAAGTTGTATACATGTAGTATTTGCATGTACAGGTAGGCCGAAGAGCTTAATCTAGATTCTTAATTGCTACATGTACATGTTTTCTGGTGGTTCAAGCCAAAATATAACTAAAAACATCCTTTAAAACAGGCTGAGCAAACCTTGGCTTGTGACTTATATCAGAATTTCGCCTGCAGCTGGATATATCTGCTCTCTGTTGGTTGTGCTGTCATGTTTCTGACATGTGTAGACCTCTGATAACTTACAAACGCACATGTTTATGAGGGGAGTGTCCCGCAGGCGGACGATGATTGGCTCAAAGTAGACATCGGCTTAATCAGAACACCTAGAGCTGGTGCCACGAATGCTGTGATAGGCCTACTCTTCACCATTGATCCCCACTGTTTTAACATTAATAGATTAAGCTAATGTAGGCAGTATTGATTTGGTCTGGATGTATTCAGAATGTCATGAAAGCAGCCGTACACTGAGAGGCGCCTCCAGTGTGCCCATTATTGGTAACCTACAACCTATATATACTGGGTTTACCAGTTTGTAGGAGCTGAAACAAGTTGACATTTTTAGAGTCCGTGTCACAGAGGTTAGGATTTTGAGGACAGTGGTGTGCACATGTGTAGTTGTTATGTTAGTGGACATTTAAACAAATGTCTGAGAAAATATTTTAGGAATTTGTTAATGGACGAACAGGGATGTGCTAATGAAGAGCATTGATTACAGACACTTACCCAAACTTAAAAACGTTTATGAGGTCTGTTGAGTTAAACTGCTGAGCATTTAATTCAGGGGTTTGATTAGAAGGTGCATGATTACCAGATACCTGCGACCTGCTACTTCTGTGAAACAATTCACCGCCTACTTTCACCAAAGCTCCTATCTTACTTCATTAAAGTGTCTGTCAGGAAGATGGCTACACGATATCATAATTATAGGAAAAATCATGTCATTTACATAATGCTCAGTACATAATTTACATAAAACTTTATGTACATGTAAATTTATGTTAGGCACATCACAGCAATTTACAGTGGTATCCTGTGATCTCTCTTAAGACTGAAATATCATACATGTAGTTGGTTATACACAGTTGAATTTGAAAACTGTTGGGATGAGTTGTTTTGACCTTACATAGTTCATAACAGGGCATATAGAAGGGTTTCTGTCTGTTAACAGTAAAGCTGAAGGTAAAGGGTGGCAAACTTCATGTTTTTTTTTTGTTTTGTTTTTCATTCTTGCAAAATAATTTCAGATAATAACATGCTGAAGCTGTAGCATGAAGTATGTTACGTGTAGTTGACAGTATAACCAAATAGGAAACATAGTAAAGCAGAATGTTGGATGCAAAAAGTAGAAACCACAATATCTATGGAGCAAAGGGGTCTGTTCTACACAATTTTTATGTTTGGCATAGCTTCTGTTTGATACCAGTCTTGAACTAAAAACATGTATGAATGTGCAGTATGCCAGTTCTTGGCATATTGATTGTTATTGCAGGTTTTATTGTGGCTGAAGGGTTTCACAATGGGTGATGCCAATCATATATCTGAGCCCTCAGAAGTGGAGG
This sequence comes from Liolophura sinensis, assembly GCF_032854445.1. Taxonomy (NCBI): domain Eukaryota; kingdom Metazoa; phylum Mollusca; class Polyplacophora; order Chitonida; family Chitonidae; genus Liolophura; species Liolophura sinensis. The sequence continues at coordinate 237,200 of NC_088301.1, read as the reverse complement.
TGCCTGACGTATCATCACTACAGGTGACACACACTGAACAAACAAGCCAGCAACACCTGGACCCCCAGTGTGACCCAGATAATCCAGTCGCTGTCAAATTCCAGGAGGTCAGCGCAGCAGCTTTCAAGATTAAAGGTGGCATCCAGAATACTCCGTGTAATGTAAGTCAGGAGCAAACAATAACTCTGCAGATTATGGAGTTTTAGATTCAACTTGAAACATTTCACAACATGTAATCTAAATGGCCTAAATTTACACCAACAAAGGTGCATTTTTAGAGGCAAATAAATGTCACAAAATATTATTTTTGGTGCTGAAACTTACACTTTTCCAGGAGAATATCATCCCATGTTCCAAGCAAACCTCGAAATCCCTTTTTAAATTCAATAAAACTCTCAGAAATAAGCAGAAATGGGCAAGTTAGTCATGGATGAAATTTATGATCATTTAGGGTAAGTGTAGTTACTTGTAACGTAACTAGCATTCATTTTAAACAATTGTTCATTTATTATACATGTTTATGTATGGTGAATTCCTCGTAATAAATGTTTATATAACAAGGCAAAAAGTTGAAATTTATAAATTTATTTGATAAATACTTTTGGAGTTGCACATAATATTAACTGTGTAGACTATGACAGGGATCCCAAAATGTGTCTTTATTTTGCTGAGGGATAGTGTGAAAAGTTCATTGAATATTAACATTGTGATAATAAACGTTTGTATAGGCAGCACATTTTTTATACATTATTGTTAGTGAATAAAAGCACATAAAATGTACTTGTTTTATATTTCCGCAGCACTCTCAGATGTCTAGTTTTTTGGGAATGGATATTTATTTCAAAAAGGAGTTTCTCCAATATACTGGCAGGTAAGGTAGAAACTATTGTAGGTATTTTGGCATTGTTGCCCATTTGGCACCCATCCTCATGTTGCTATGAATGAAAATCTCACTTCTGTGTTAATGATGTTCATGTTACTCCTGGTTAAAAGGTCCCAAGTACATGAATACTTCAAAACATGAATTGTAGCGTCTTAACTTATGTTTTCGTTTATTTCCAGCTTCAAAGAAAGAGGCGCAAGATACACATTAATGTCATTACCCAAAGTAAGCCTTACAGTGTTTATTTCTCAAATACTACAGCCTTTTGTAAACTTTGACCTATTGGTATTTGTCACAGTCATCGTTAGAATTTCCCTCAATCTGCTACTAAAAAATCTAGAAAACGACTTCATATATTGTTTAATAGCATTGTATACACTTGTCCATCTATACTCCAGTATTATTAGGTTATTGAAAATAAATATTATTGGACAATGTGTCCCAACATTTGAACTACTTTAGTAAAACCATATCTCCACAGCAGTTGAGCCAAATTCAAATTTCATACTTTCTGGTTGATCATATATATAAGTGCTTGTGGACGGCGAGGGCTAATTAATTCTTAGGTAACAGTTCATACTTGTACTTGACTTGCTATGTTTCACCTCCAACACTACTGTGCAATACTTGGAGTCTCTATGAGTTCTCTCAGGCTGGGTTGCAAGGAGGCCAGCACATCAGACCTACATGTAGCTTTGAACTACGAACATTTTTGACATTTACAATGTCTCGTCATGTGATGTGATATTGCTGATTTGTGCTTGTTTGTTATTGAGGAGCTTCAGGCAAAAGGCGTGATAGCAGCCAGTGCAGGTAACCATGCCTTGGCTTTGTCTTATCATGGCATGAAGTTAGGAATCCCTGTCACAGTGGTCATGCCAATTGTGGCCCCACTCATGAAGGTTCAGTCTTGTAAACAGTTTGGTGCGACAGTCATTATCCAGGGGGCTGACATAGGGGAGGTAAGTCTGATCATGACATATGAGCTTGTTTATGTAGTGTCTATAGAATGAATTTTGGTTTATTCTACTCCTTTGTTGGTTGCTATCCATGCGCAAATATACATATTGAATACAGATGACCTTTCAAGCAACAACGTCTGTGTCACGCAACACAACGGTGGGTACATTTACCTCCCCCGAATAATTTTGCGTACTGTTTGTTTCTACAAGTAAAATAACTTGAGTGTGTTTACTTGATAGGCGTACTGGGCTACACAACAATGTAGAAGTGTTAAACCCTGCATCAGTCATGATCCTCATATGTACTGGGCTACACAACAATGTAGAGGTGTTAAACCCTGCATCAGTCATGATCCTCATATGTACTGGGCTACACAACAATGTAGAGGTGTTAAACCCTGCATCAGTCATGATCCTCATATGTACTGGGCTACACAACAATGTAGAGGTGTTAAACCCTGCATCGGTCATGATCCTTATATGTACTGGGCTACACAACAATGTAGAGGTGTTGAACCCTGCATCAGTCATGACCCTCATATGTACTGGGCTACACAACAATGTAGAGGTGTTAAACCCTGCATCAGTCATGATCCTCATATGTACTGGGCTACACAACAATGTAGAGGTGGTGAACCCTGCATCAGTCATGATCCTCATATGTACTGGGCTACACAACAATGTAGAGGTGTTAAACCCTGCATCGGTCATGATCCTCATACGTACTGGGCTACGCAACAATGTAGAGGTGTTGAACCCTGCATCAGTGATGACCCTCTTACGTACTGGGCTACACAACAATGTAGAGGTGTTAAACCCTGCATCAGTCATGATCCTCATACGTACTGGGCTACACAACAATGTAGAGGTGTTGAACCCTGCATCAGTCATGATCCTCATATGTACTGGGCTACACAACAATGTAGAGGTGTTGAACCCTGCATCAGTCATGATCCTCATATGTACTGGGCTACACAACAATGTAGAGGTGTTAAACCCTGCATCAGTCATGATCCTCATATGTACTGGGCTACACAACAATGTAGAGGTGTTAAACCCTGCATCAGTCATGATCCTCATATTACAGGTGTGAGGTTTGGAGTGTAATACTCACAAGCTTTAGATGCCCTATGCTTTCATCCCTAATAGGCTTTTGTTTTTAACCCAAGTCATTTATCCAGTTGAACACAAATTTTAATATCTACCCCAATTTAAAATGTTAAATGAACTCTAATTTAGATTTTAAAATTAATTTGATAATAATGCTTTGCATTTTGTGGTATTTGTTACAGTCAAAACAGTATGCTATGACATTAGCCAGTGAAAGAGGGCTCACTTATATCAATGGGTAAGTTTGTTGTATACATTTCTTGTCATTTTTGTATTTTAAAAGCTTTTATATTTTGGACATACCCCAGTATTAATGTATAACAAAATCTTGTAGCTCCAAAATCCACAGCCATTCATGCTAGTCTTATTCTAAGCCTGCAAGCTGTTTATATGAAAGGGCCTCCGCCCAGCTTATGACACATCTATCAATAGACACCCAGTGGGCTGCCGTTGCAACCATCTATACAGCACAAATTGAATCAAGAAATCTGATAGTATACTGTCTATAATGATTTCTGGATATGTACATACATGTATTTTCAGAACAAATTGACCTTCTAACAGGTACATATTAAATCTTTCATCTTAGTTAAAAGTTTTGTGCATGTAGCATACTAATGATAGTTTTCAAAATATAAAGTTAAAAGCATTAGAATATGTTTAAATGACATCAGTGCTGTTGCCTCACATAGACCATGGATTGCCAAATGCACTTTGCGATTTGTATATCAAAGACCTGTGGTAAAGTTGTGCACTGACTCCCTACATTGCCTTTTACCACCACAATGATTTTACCACTCCATAACATGTGAAGTCACTGCTCTGCAATCTTCACACATATGATAAACAGTCATGGTTGTAACTGTATAATAATTCTGGTCGTTTTTGTTGATTTAATGGTAAGATCTTAGTACTATATAATTACAGGATAATATCTCTGTGTGACTGTCAATCATTCTACTTTTTTTGGTTTAGAGGTCAATATTTGAATGTAAAGCATGACTTGAACATTATGCAGTTTTACAAACTGCTCAATCAGGCAAGTATTCTACCGGTATTCTCTGAATGCCATGTTATCATGTGTTAATGTTCTACCTGGTCATCAGGTATGACCACCCTCATATTCTGGCAGGCCAGGGTACGATGGGGCTGGAGATTGTTGAGCAGGTACCTGACGTGGATGCCTGCATCATACCTGTCGGGGGAGGAGGATTAATAGCTGGAACAGCCCTCGCCATTAAAAGCCTTTATCCAAATGTCCAGATCATTGTAAGGCACCTGTAATATTATAATTTTACTTAGCTGAAATGTATGCCAGTTTGAATCTCTCAGCATATGTTTTCATTAGGATTTGTGATGTAAATAACTACATATATTTTGACTGTTTTTAATAGTGATAATTATAGTATAAACATGAATAACGGTGAAAATGTTACAATGAAATACCTAAGGTATAATTCATCCATGTCTCATATATTGGTTTCAAGATGTAGCTGTTTAGATGAAATAGAGAAGTGAGACTTTGTTTTTTGATACTAGAAATCAAGGCATGGGAGATATAAGTACATGTGAGTAACAAATCAAGTAAAGTTACATATACCAATTTGAATTTTATATTTAGTTCCCTATTACCATGAAAATGACCATGTATATCAATAGATTTAGATCAGTCTATTCTTTCATGTGTAAAATCATACACCTTACATCACATGTGTCGCTCCCTATTTTCGCTTTATATCACCATCACCACAAGCAAAGTTTGTACAGAACTCTTTGAACAATGCCAGGGTCACTGGGGTTACAGTGATGAGGCAGGAAGTAATGTCACAAAATTTCATAATCTCACTCGCAGCTCTTATTTCTATTAATACTTAATGTGGATGCATTCTCTTAATTTATTTGAATTATCCATGATTCTGTCGATCCCCTGATACAGTTTTATCACTGACAGAGGTTTATAGGTCCTCATAAGGATATTAATGGTTAGGCTAAGCCTAAACGATCGAGCCCTCGTGTGTTGCACATGCTCCAAAGGTCAAGCTTGGCAGTTGGTGGCAGTGATGTAAAAGGAGCGTAGAGAGTGGCACATGTCCTGTAAGGATTGTTGTATAAAGTTTTCATGACCAGCAGAATGAAACTGATTTTGCACTGTAGGGAGCCGAGTCTGAGAGATGTGCTAGTTTCTCTGAAGCGTTAAAGGTCGGCCATCCCTCATACACACAACCTTCGGCAACACTTGCAGATGGTAGGCCAAAAACTCATTCATTTAATTATCTGTGTTTTTTCACCAGTAAACTGGTACATCCTTGATATTACAGCAGTCAGACTTATTAAAGGGAAAAAATTACTGCGTGAACATGTGATGAAGTAAAATTTAATACATTCTTTCAGTTTAGTGGAAGAAAAAGTTGCAGAATTCAGAATGTTAATATATGACCCAAAGGTGCTGACATTGTTGTACATGTATTTTATAGGTCTGGCTGTTCCTATTGTGGGTGTGAATGCCTTTGCCACAGCCAGACCTCTCATAGACAAAATGGTAGTGGTCAGGTGAGTGTATTACACATGTTTTTATGTTGTCTAAAGTAATGGTGTTAATATTCACAGATATTGATCAGTATGGCGTAATCATAACATAAATTCCAGAATCCTTTTCAGATTGCCTGAAAGAGTCTGAAACATGGTGTTTTGCATTAAAAGATTAAATTTTCTTAAAATTAACTTTGTCTTTGAAAATGATTGCTAGCCTAAAGACAATTTCAACATATGGACAGATGCGACATAAGGGTTATTACCACCCAGCTGATGTGAAGTTCTGGTATAAGCAAACTGAATGTTTGTTTTCAGGGAAGAGTTTATAGCCCTGGCCATCCTGCGCCTCATTGAGCTGGAGAAGGCTGTAGTGGAGGGGGCGGGAGCTACAGGCCTGGCTGCTGTGTTACAAGGACTCCTGCCAGAGCTCCAGGGCAAAAAGTATGCAATCTTTCATGTACAGCTTACACATTGACTGGACTTCAACAGCTGTTCCAAATGCTGGGGACTTTGAAAAGCATGCCATTTCCTGTTTCCAAAACAAAAAACTAATTTATACTGACAATAACTTTAATAGTATGCCTGCCTTACTTGGTCTAGTGCTTTGTAGAGGTCTTTGTAGAGTGACAACTCGTCAGTGGAAGAGATTAGTCTTTATTACCTGATAGACACATTTTTCTGTCTAACCACATGGTATATGCATAAATATGTACATGAACTACAAATTACATTTCATGTTTCCATGATATATGACTTAATTACAATGAACGGTAAGCAAAATGCCCAAATACACACATTTGTATTTATTGTGCATTTATGTACACATATTTCCCTTGTCCAACCAGTGCCTTGGTCAATCTGTGGCTTAGTGGTTAGCTTGCTAGCTGTTAGGAGCCTCTCACCAATGTTGTCACTGTGGTCGCCGTGATTCCTTCCTCTCCGGTCTTACGTGGGAAGGTCTGTCAGCAACCTGCAGATGGTTGCTGGTTTCTCCTGGGTTCTCCCTGGTTTCCTCAAACCATAGTGCTGACCACAGTTGTATAGGTAAAATATTTTTGAGTAGGGTGTGAAAGACTAATTTGTGTAGCATTTTGTAGACTACATTGTTCTAGCAGATGGTGTACATGTACATATCATCAGTCAGAAATGAATGTATTTTTTGTTATGAAGGGTTGTGATCGCCTTGTGTGGAGGCAACATAGATACAACAGCTCTGGGACGTGTGATAGAGAGGGGCCTGGCGGCAGATGGTAGACTGATCAGGTTTGTGGTGACTGTGAGTGACAGGCCAGGGGGAATAGCTGAGATCACACGCCTCATGGCACAGCTCGGGGTCAGGTAACTCACAGCTCAGTCACTTTCACTTTCTAGTTAGTTGATGTCAACTTGAGACCTCCATGTAAGATTATTGTAATGACACAACTTCCAGGATTATGGTCCATCTTTATGTAGCAAGTTGATTTAAAGTACTACCTGTATATGTGGCTACAGTGTACAAAACGAACTAAAGAAAATATTGTAAAAGGAACTACAATTTATGAAAAAATTTGTCAGTGATAGTTATATACATTTGTCAGAGAGAAGTGTTTGAACAGTTAGTTTTATGATGTACTGAGTCAGTCAGAATCTTTTAACTCTGTCTGATCAAGACTATAAAAGACTTAAAGAATAGGCTTTATTGATTAATGTGTTTAAATACTTGATACCCTAAAGGACACATGACTTGGCCTAGCTAGCTCTGCCCAGTCTAGAGCCGAGGGTTTGTACTTGACATTGGGTGGTTTGAGCATCACATGATTACCATCAGAGAATGCACCATAAAATATGTTGGCAGTTCTGAGGTTGGGAGACGTGTGATGCATGTAGGCCTACAAATAATTTGCTGGACATATGATTTGGGGCTCAACATGGCGCTCGTATCACCATGGCGATCACATCACCACGGCATCCACTAGTAACAGACCAGACCCAATGCGGACATGTTTAGAGCACATCTTCACTTGAACACCGTGCTAAAGACACCATACCAGACGCCCCACTCCCCCCACCCCACTGAGTCACTGTCACTGTCACTGTCACATTATTCATATAATGTTATCCATATAAATTGGAAATACTGTAAATGCCTTTTTGTTTGCGTGGTGCTAACATTCGCGGGTTTCGCGGCAAACATATTTCCGAAAAAATAAGTGCCTTCGAGTATAAAACCCATGTAAGTAATTTATTAATGTAGCATGCGTTACAGTCATAAATTCATGAACAAGCACTACAGTTCTAATACTTTTTCAAACATGTTAATTAGAAATACCTAATTAGAATGTATTCCGGCTTTCACAAATCCAGCTTAACTGATCGTCAGTTAATATTGCTTTCTTTTAAGGAGGCTTGGCTTTGTCTAAGTATGCTACATTGTGACGTTGTTGTTTTATTGCCGAGGTCAGAGACATACAAATCGATAATTTGTACTGGGGGTGTGTAGGATATACAAATGATGAGAGAGGCTGTTGACTGTACTTGCCTTCCAGTCAGATCACCTTTCCGACGCACCCAATCACTCAGGGGTTTCAGCACTTCAAACTTCCTCTTCATAATGATGATTTCTGAGAAATTTACTCAAATATGTCACAGTTCACTAAAAGTTTCACTCACAATGCTAATGCATGATAATTAAACAGTTGTCCAAATATTTGTTCACTCAGCAGGTAAGGGCTTCGTCTTATAAAGATTAGCAGTCTTCAAAAGATTAAAAGCTTAGGAGGATTAATTTCCTTTGTCTGATCAAATTACTGTATTGTATAGAATTTTTGTCACATCTTACAGGTACAAACGAGTTCAAATGATAACATTGTTACTTGAATGCTTGAGTTGTTTTATTACTCGACGTTTCTGTATTCAAGTTTGATTTTCGTTTATCAGTTGTCCAAAAATTCTGTTAAGATCCGCGAAAGTTGATTCTCGCGAATGTGTCTTCTTACCAAATCTGCAAGAGTTTATGCCCGTGAATAAAAAGGCATTTACGGTATTCGTGGTCCTCTCTGACATATGAACTACATGATCTTCATTGTCATTTCAGTATCAAGGATATTTTTCATGAAAGGGCATGGCTGAAGGCAGACATATTTTCAGTTCAGGTAAATAGTTTTGTTAATGTAGGCCTTCATATTTATGCACGTTTGTCTTCGAGTAGAATGTATTTCTGATTGAGTGCAATTAGTGATGTAGCTAAAGAATGTTCAACAGTCAAGTGCATGTGGAAGGTTCTGTTACATGTGAAGTGTATTCTTGTGTTGTAAATGTTGCAGATGTATTTTATGTGTACATATTTTGGTTATGTTACATGTACATGTAAAGTGTATTCTTTGTGTGTTATTGTTACAGGTGAAGTGTATTCTGTGTGTTATTGTTATAGGTGAAGTGCATTCTGTGTGTCATTGTTACAGGTGAAGTGCATTCTGTGTATCATTGTTACAGATGAAGTGTAATCTGTGTGTTATTGTTGCAGGTGAAGTGTAATCTGTGTATCATTGTTACAGATGAAGTGTAATCTGTATGTTATTGTTACAGGTGAAGTGGATTCTGTGTGTCATTGTTACAGGTGAAGTGCATTCTGTGTATCATTGTTACAGATAAAGTGTAATCTGTGTGTTATTGTTACAGGTGAAGTGTATTCTGTGTGTTATTGTTACAGGTGAAGTGCATTCTGTGCCTCAGTTACATATGAAGTGTAATCTGTGTGTTATTGTTACAGGTGAAGTGTATTCTGTGTGTTATTGTTACAGGTAGAGTGCATTTTGTGTGTCATTGTTACAGGTGAAGTGCATTCTGTGTGCCATTGTTACAGATGAAGTGCAATCTGTGTTATTATTACAGGTGAACTGTATTCTGTGTGTGTTATTGTTACAGGTGAAATGTGTGGTGGAGACCCGGGACCAGGATCATGCTGATGAATTGGAGAAGACCCTACGCCAGCAGTACACAGATGTTGTCTGGGGGGCAGTCAACTGAAAAGGGGTCTTACCAGGCTAAGCATTTAATCTGTTTACATAAATCTGCCAGGATGTATGTAATCCCTTTCTTGTTTACCAGCGTACATGTGAATGTTGTAACTTTGTTGGAGACAAATGCTGATTTCAATTCCAGTGTATTTAGATGAGTGTATTGTACAAGGTTATGAGATATGCAAGTTCCATTTCATGTAAGCTAAGGCTAAGCAGATATGTTTCAGTTAGGAAACAGTGACTTCTTCCAGTATTGTAGCCTGTATCTCATGAAAATACTGACACTGATGCATAAGATTGAGATGGTTCAAATGTTAAATGGTAATTAAAATAAATTTCCAGGAGCTTTCCTTTTAACGAGGCTAACAGAATAATCTCATTAGGATTTAACCATCAATTACATTACTACTGCTCACCAGATTTGAAGGGTAGAGTTACCACTCTCAACTAGATTTTTTAAAAATCTCATCTTTTATTGTTGCAAGTGTTTTACTGTACTAGTCCAGAGCTCCCTACATTTTAGTAGTGTGTTTTTCTCAGGTGGTTTATTTTTGTGAACATGCATGTACTTATATAGAGGTGTTGGAATTTGAGATGAAATGACAGCCATAATAAACCCTATTAATCACCTGCATGATACTGTCCATCATACCAACTTACTATTTATTCTTGACATATGATGCCAAATACTTGTGGTAAGTCACAGATCTAGAGCATGGGATTCCTGTCATCAGTTAGAGACGTTTCATCTTCAGTACATTCTATTATTATATTTGCTGTTATTTTTAAAAGGCACAATTCAGTTTTTCTCTTCATGTTTTCCTTGTTTATTGTTCTATATGTGTACTTACCACTGACAGGTTGTCAAGATTATATCTAAATGCATACATGTGTGCACACACACACACACACACACACACACATATATATATATATACACTTAAACATATTATATATTTTATGTAAAACACAGTTTCGCCCGAATTGAGTACTATTTTTATATCTTGTTTACTTTATCATGTTAGCTCTCATTTTCACCTCCAACAGGTGTAGGATTTATATGTATTGGCATAAATTACAAAACAGTACATACAGTACATAGCATTTCTAATCATGAAAAGTGGACAGAAGACATGTGACATATACATATTTTCCAAGCAGAGAGACTGTCAGAAATGCATACAGTGTCATGGACAGCCCGCTTTTGTGCAATGAGCCTGCATCCCCAGCTTTTCTTTTCCAAAAGTTGGAACAAATATAACACATGTAGTCCCACATATAAAACAAGTGGTGAAAAAAGAAATTTCAGGTGAATCCAGATATTCACATTAAAATACTGCTATAATATTCTGCCTTCTGTTATACATAGCTGTATGAAAATTAATGTATTCGTACATGTTGAATATTCATGCTCATTTTCGCCATTTTGCATACTAATTGTGGAGGGCTGGCCCATGCAGAGATTATGTAAAGGTACTCAATGACATGCACATACTGAATTCTTAGTGAAACTCATTGTAAAGTTGAACGTGTTTCTATCATGAATGACATGTACAGTATGCCCCCTTTCACTTGTACAGCAATGTGTTCCATTATGTGAAGCATTTAATGGTTACAGGGTTATAACCATAAGGCAATTAAACATTAATTAAATGCTTCTCAGACATTTTTTTTTAAATGGGCAGGCAGGCGTTTTTTTTTATTTATTTTATTTTTTTTTTTTTGGTGCTACATTACTGACGCGGCTCCTTTTTTATTTTATTTTTATAAATAATTGATACACAATCAATTTTATAAACTTTCTTAAATAACGATAGGTTCTAAAAGGCACTTTATGTCCTTGTATCTGTAATGGACAACTCAAACTCCAATGAATTTCATGAATATGCCAATCTTTATATTAATGTGGAGGTAGAACTGAACTCAGTTTTTAGGCCAAATTTGTCAAAATCATAACTGTTAACCGGCTTATCACAGATTTTACAAATGTATTATTTTTTTTACACTAAAGATGTCAGTCTTTTTGAAAGAAAATTTTCGCGAAGGTCTTTTTTCATTTTATTGTCTGCAAAAGATATTTATCTTGTGAAAAAAAAAATAAGAAAGAACAGACATCCAATATTTATTCATTTTATAATCAATTTCTGTGAATTGGATGATCCAGGTTTTAACACTGACTGGCGCACACATTCTGATGTGAACTGACGCACTGCGCATAGTAAACAGGAATGAGCTGTATATCATTTTTTTTTTTTTTTTTTTTTTAAAATGCCAGCAAAAAGGGTCGGGTGGGGGGTTAATATAATCAGGTGGCGGTACCTTATAAACAATTTTTTATGGCCTTAGTGTCCTGGGAGCTGAGATGGTCAACGTACCAGTGCGGCACAATGGCACAGGACCCTCTCACCAATGCGGTTGCTGTGAGTTCAAGTCCAACTCATTGGAAGGTCGTTCAGCAACCTTGGCATGGACATGGGTTTCTCTTGGGCTCTGTCTGGTTTCCTTCCACCGTAATACTGGCTGCCGTCATGTAAGTGAAATATTCTTGGGTACAGTGTAAAATCAGATAAATGTAAAAACACACTGATTTATGTATTTTAATCATTTCGTTGTTATTCTTTTAAAATTTAAAATTGTATTATTACAGCTATTGTGTTTTACAAATCTATATTAAAACTGATATTATTTGAATTTGTCAGTTATTCATGCGAGACTAAATCTACTACAGGTATATTTGCATCCCCTTAATGAAGACTTTCATCATTTTTTCTCAACATTTTCCATGTTTTAGAAAGGAAATTATGCAGTTTAGTTTTTGTTCGGTGAAGCTTCATGGCTCGACAAAGATGTATGTGTTGTATCAGTCCGCATTTGACAAGGTTGAAGAATTGCACTCCCGGTAACTGTGAAACATGAATGAAAATTGCTTGGTTTAGAGAGTAAAAAGAAAGAAAGGTGTGTAATAGGGTACAAATTAAGTTGTTTACCTTGGTGAATAGTACATCATTTTGAAGTGTTGTATATGTTTTTATTTGTACATGTAGTTAATTACACTGTAAGTGAAACTATGTTCAAACTGTTGTATATACGAGATTAAATTGTCCATACACAGAAATGCATCTGATGTCTGTGTTGATCTTTTAATTGTTGCATCATTATTTTCGTGTTGAGCTACCAGTTTCTTTATTCCATTATCTACAGTGTACATATGTATATGCAGTTTGACACGTACACGTAAGTGTGGAGAGAAAGATCTTGAGCTGCCGTCAACATATAACACCGTCAACATCATCTACTTCTGGATCCACTTCAAAGAGATTGAATGTTAAGGGCATGTGGTCATTGTTAATATGACTGTTAGAAAGTTATCACACTCCTTGTACACTCAAATCACTGTTGTATATGTGATGTATATGCACACAAGTTATGTCATGTAGACCTCATGACCTTACCGGATACAGTAGTTCTAAATGAACACCACATGGCTTGCAACATAAACAAGGACTTACTTTACTATGTATTAGTCCCATGTCTCTCATCCGTCAGTCCGTAGCAAAACAGTTTTCCAGCCTTTTCATGTTGGTACATGGTTTCCACAAGACAAGTTCGTAACCAGATAGACTTTCAGGCTGTTTCATCGGTTGTCACTGTGTGAGTGAGAGAGTGATTGGTGTGCTCAAGAATTCTTCGCTTACATGATGGCAAGCCAGGTTTATGGGCAGAGGAAACTGCAGTACACAGTATTCGGCAAGACTGCAGCAGTCACAGCAAAATGGCATTCTGATGAAACAAACTTCATCTAGTTCTTAAAACAAAGGTGACAAAAATAACAAACAAATTGGTTCAACCAAGACCTTTTAGTGCAGATTCATAAAATATATGTACACAACAAACCACAGCAATAAAACCCTCAGTGGTTTGGTAAACTACACAATTAGTAAATGTTAATAAAATACATGTAAATGTATGCATATATTAGGTAAATTTTCCACATATATATAAGAATCTGAACAGTGTCCAGGATAATGCTGACCGTGCCACCTCATAACAACTACATGTAATGCAGCCTTGGGGCAGAAAAACCCTAGTACACAAATATTTAAGCTGGAAGGAGTTGCTTCAATTTGGCACTACATCAAAACAACACGCTATATCAAGCACAGACTATTATCTTATACTATGCTACATTTATGTTGGTATATATACATCTCCTTTCACTTACATTGGGACAACGTGCATGTATACACATCACACGGCCTTGACCAGACATTCACTAAGGTTTGAATTTGTCCAAATTGTCAAAATATACTGGTAAATGTAAAGCCATGTTAATCATTTGATTCAGGTTTCAAGAACATTTAACATATTCCACAGTGGTCAGTTCTAACCAAGAACATTTAACATATTCCACAGTGGTCAGTTTCTAACCAAGATGTTTAACATATTCCACAGTGGTCAGTTTTAACCAAGAATGTTTAACATATTCCACAGTGGACAGTTTTAACCAAGAATGTTTAACATATTCCACAGTGGTCAGTTCTAACCAAGAATGTTTAACATATTCCACAGTGGTCAGTTCTAACCAAGAATGTTTAACATATTCCACAGTGGTCAGTTCTAACCAAGAATGTTTAACATATTCCACAGTGGTCAGTTCTAACCAAAAATGTTTAATGTATTCCACATGGTCAGTTCTAACCAAGAATGTTTAACATATTCCACAGTGGTCAGTTCTAACCAAAAATGTTTAATGTATTCCACAGTGGTCAGTTCTAACCAAAAATGTTTAACATATTCCACAGTGGTCAGTTCTAACCAAGAATGTTTAACATATTCCACAGTGGTCGTTCTAACCAAGAATGTTTAACATATTCCACAGTGGTCAGTTCTAACCAAGAATGTTTAACATATTCCCCAGTGGTCAGTTCTAACCAAAAATGTTAATGTATTCCACAGTGGTCAGTTCTAACCAAGAATGTTTAAACATAATTCCACAGTGGTCAGTTCTAACCAAGAATGTTTAACATATTCCACAGTGGTCAGTTCTAACCAAAATGTTTAATGTATTCCACAGTGGTCAGTTCTAACCAAGAATGTTTAACATATTCCACAGTGGTCAGTTCTAACCAAAAATGTTTAATGTATTCCACAGTGGTCAGTTCTAACCAAGAATGTTTAACATATTCCACAGTGGACAGTTTTAACCAAGAATGTTTAACATATTCCACAGTGGTCAGTTCTAACCAAAAATGTTTAATGTATTCCACAGTGGTCAGTTTTAACCAAGAATGTTTAACATATTCCACAGTGGTCAGTTCTAACCAAAAATGTTTAACATATTCCACAGTGGTCAGTTCTAACCAAGATTGAGGAAACCAGGCCATCTCTAGAAAAATATAAAAGGTTCTGATCCCAAACTTGAATGTGGTGACATGAGGACATTGTGCCTGTGCATACAGAAATTTTCAATTGCAACTCATATGGTGTGTTTTAAGAACTTTTAAATATGTGCATGAAAGAATTTAAATGAAAACTTACATTTTTAAAAGAAGCCTGTGAAAGGAGATCAAGTTGTATTACCACCCAAATGAGCTTACAAGCACTGTAAAACACTTACTACCATGAAAACCCCAACAATAATACAGGTGAAGCAAGTTTGGAGATTCCCTGTCTGAGAATAAAACCAAAATCTGCCCCTAGCAATTTTCCAGTGGTCAATAAAACAACCAACTGAATTGAAAATGTAGCACCTTCACCACTGTTTCACCCATGAAGAAAAATGACACACTTAACACCATGTATTCATGTGTATTAGATTAAAAGACATCCCATTAAGTCTGACCCTGACCAAAAGCAGTGTGTACTGTATCTACATTATGAACAGACAAAAAACTTTTATGACCTTTCCTAAAATACCACTACACCCACAAGAAATGAAGTTTAAACAAAATCTCAGTTAACTTGCTCTATGGCTGTAAACAATTATATGTATACGTATTTACATAAAAATCAAAGGAAGCAGCAGAACAATGTTTTCACCGAAGCTTATCTACTGGTAACTTGTAACTGTGTCAATTATCCATGCTAATGCTTAGCGTTAAAAAGAAACTTAAATGCACTTGTTTGGGCCCAAGCTGGGGGAAAGTTGCAGATGTGTTTTCATAGAGTACCATACAAATGCAAAGTAGTACATTCCCCTTTGATAAATGGTGCAACGATGTTATACTATGGACCAAGCTACAACAAAACAAATGATAAATGTCTGTTGTGTAATTTTTAATGTCACTGTTTTTTCATGAAACTACAGTCAACATTTTTGATGAGTGATAATCTCCAACTCCACAGAACATAAACTGTGACATGTTCCATCTTCATGTGTAATATGGACAGGATACAACGTAATACATCTACATGGAGTACATTATTCATAAATAATGTGAGGTAAACGTGAGAGTCATTATTTATTTATTTATCTGATTTGTGTTTTACGCCGTCCTCAAAGCTTCTGGCTTATTAGGCTGTGCTAGCACGCTAACTGAGCCACGGAGGCCCCCTAAGTGTACTCAAGAATATTTCACTTATACGATGGCCGCCTGCATCATATGGGAAGTGGGAGGAAACCGGGCAGGGCCCAGAGGGAACCCACAACCATCTGCAAGTTGCTGACAGACCTTCCCACGTACAGCCGCAGCTAAGAACAAGAATCCTCATATACTACTACTAAAAGATGTATGATAAAACAGTTAATTTACAGGGCATATAATTCTTAACAGTTGCCCTCTGTCACTAAAAATACCATAAGGTGTCCCTTTTTAATTGTTTTTTTCAAACAACTCTACCTGTAAATGCAAAATTCATATTTGGTATGTATAGAACTACCACTTCTTACCTCAAGTGACAACATAATTAATTTTTTAGGCAGTGTACAACAAAACAGGTGCATGATCACATCAGCTTTATCACTACAGTAGTTTTTCAAATTAACATATACATAAACTGGCTCTGGTTCTCATGCTACTTACTGTACTGTCATTACTGCATTCAAGGATAAATTACACTTCCATAAATCTCTGACTCGTGGAAGTTCATACATTCTTGGGAATCAAACGTCGGGACTGGTAGCAAGGCTATAAAAGAGCTCGCCTGTATCAGAGACAGGAACATCACAGCACCAGCGATGGAACATCCACCTTGTGCTTTATATGCAAATAAAACTTCAGGTCAATACATACAATACTTTTTAAGATACTAACCCTAACATTCTGTTTCACATTTTTGTTTTTGATTCTAATACACAATACAAATAGGTCAGGAATTCAGTAATTTATGGTACTTAATATGTACACACTGAATCAATGATGGAATATCCCCCTCATGTTATTCTGCCTACATGTGCAAATCCTGAGCTCAGTATGTACACACCAAATCAATGATGGAATATCCCCCTCATGTTATTCTGCTCTACATGTGCAAATCCTGAGCTCAGTATGTACACACCAAATCAATGATGGAATATCCCCCTCATGTTATTCTGCTCTACATGTGCAAATCCTGAGCTCAGTATGTACACACCAAATCAATGATGGAATATCCCCCTCATGTTATTCTGCTCTACATGTGCAAATCCCTGAGCTCAGTATGTACACATCAAATCAATGATGGAATATCCCCCTCATGTTATTCTGCTCTACATGTGCAAATCCTGAGCTCAGTATGTACACACCAAATCAATGATGGATATTCCCCACGTTATTGTGCTCTACATGTGAGTGAACGCCGAGCTCAATACCTGCAGTACTTTTTAAGATACTACCTCCAACATTTTGTTTAACATTACTTTCTCCGTTATTGTTTGTCAACACAAATGCTCAGGGTACGACATAAGTTACACCTGAACTATATACAGGCGAAACAGGAACCTATGAATGCTAAGGCAGTAAACTGCCCATTTCTATATGTAATGAAATGTTGTTCAAAACAAAGATATGAGATTGATATATGAGAACTGGATGAGCCAAAGCTAAGAGCCTACTTGTACAATATGCATACCAGACACGTGTACACTATATGCATGTAGACACGTGTACACTATAACGCATGTAGACACATGTACACTATACGCATGTAGACACATGTACGCTATACACATGTAGACACATGTACGCTATACGCATGTAGACAAGTGTACGCTATACTCATGTAGACAAGTGTACACTATACGCATGTAGACAAGTGTACACTATACGCATGTAGGCAAGTGTACGCTATACACATGTAGACACATGTACGCTGTGCACTACACGCATGTAGACACGTGTACACTATACGCATGTAGACACATGTACGCTATACGCATGTAGACAAGTGTACGCTATACACATGTAGACAAGTGTACGCTATACTCATGTAGACATGTGTAACACTATACGGCATGTAGACAAGTGTACACTATACGCATGTAGGCAAGTGTACGCTATACACATGTAGACACATGTACGCTATACTCATGTAGACACCTCGTGCACTACACGCATGTAGACACGTGTACGCTATACTCATGTAGACACGTGTACGCTATATGCATGAAGACACATGTGCACTACATGCATGTAGATATGTTGTACTAAACGCATGTACAACACGTGTGCACTACACGCATGTTGACACGCATGTAGACATGTGTACACCATACGTATGTAGACACCCGTGCACTGCACGCATGTAGACACATGTGCACTACACGCATGTAGACATGTGTGCTCTATACGCATGTAGACACATGAACACCATATGCATGTAGACGCAAGTGCACCATACGCATGTAGACATGAGTGCACTTGACACCATAAGCATGTAGACACACATGCACTATACGCATGTAGGCACGCATGCAGTATACACATGTAGACGCAAGTGCACCATACGCATGTAGACGCAAGTGCACCATACGCATGGAGACATGTGCACTATATGCATGTACCCAAAAGTGCCCTATACACATGTAGACAGGCGTGCACCATACACATGTAGACACACTATTCTGCATGGAGATGCATGAAATGACCATAAATACTGAATACAACGAACTGCGGTAGACCTGTCCTGTGGTATATGTACTTCAACCTGACAGCACATAACACTTCTCTAACTTCACACATGCTGCACAGTCAAACATTAACGGTACTTCATTTGGGATGAATTACAGAGAGCAACAAGCACAGTCACCATTTTTCATTGAGCTGTACTTCTACTAGAGTGCACTTGTAACATTATCAATGGATTTAGGACACAGGGGTGTTATCTCACTTATATCACACAGACTGTCTTCCCATTACATGCAGATGTACTCTAGAACAAAAAATTGTCAAAGTACATTTGCATGTTGCCATTTTCATCCAGGTACATGGCACTGCCTGGGATAAAATGCCATTCGACAGCCATAAGTTTTTATGTACTGTAATATTTTTATACCTTCCTTATTTTTTGTTGTATTAATGACATTCTTCAACCTGAAAGTGGTCTTTAAAACAGTCCTTTCATTTGAAGAACAATTACTTGTGGCTCCAAACTGATCAGGCTGGTATTGTTTTTCCACTAAGCTTACATCTTTGTAATAATGCCAGAACAACTGTGTAAAATCCCCCAAAATATTTGACAAGAAAACCTGTTACACCCCACAACACTTCAAATCAAAGAATATACGGTATGCGCATCTTTGTACAAGTTAACATTTCAAAATCAACAGCAACAACAGTGTGAATATTTGTTAGCGTGTTATACCATGTGAACCACATCACGGACAGGTCTACTCGTCCACCGTCATCTCTGGGCGCAGAGCTTTATGTCTGATCCGTACAGCATGGTGGCCCCTATCACAGCCGTTGAGCCCATGTAGAAGTAACTGAAACAAGATGTCGCCAGTTGACACAACATGACTTAGCCACAACAAACACATACATGGATGTTGTCTTTAAAGTTAGCATCCTGAAAACTATCAATGTGCATTTGGAAATTTGGACCAAGTGCCTTGAAATTTTGCCAAATAATTTTTTTACTTGGCCATACCATCACTGCACGTGTGTAGGTATCCTTGGGTTTTTAGGCCATACATAAAAATTTTTCAATTATATGATGAGGAGTCATCATTAGGTGAATGCACACATGATGTGTCTTCTTGTGGCATAACCCATAACTTGGTCTTGTTTCCCACTGATTAAAAGGCATAGACACACGCAAAAAACCTGAAAAGTTGCATATTTGGTGTTTCAATATTTCAAACAAATTTCTATTTGTCCACCGTCCACTTTGTCCACTTCAGGATAGAATTTTTTCAAAATACTGAAACATTAAGTATGCAGCTTCTCAGTCCTTTTCTCAGAGTATCTATGCTCTTGCATCACACTAAGCTTAGTGGTGGACCTACAAGATTTGAACCGCTCCAACTCTGACCCTGTCGTCATATAAAAGAAAATTGCAATGAGAATAATAGTACCTTCGTTCCTCAACCTTTTCACAAACGAAAGAGGAATTTCCAGTGCAATTTATGCATGTTTCTGATTTGATTTTGGACACAAAACTACACTGGTTGGATTTGCCAATTTCAGGTTTTAACAAAAAGCACAATTTTATCAGTCGACACAGAGAAATGCCCTCAGAATTTGCTTGAAAAGGTCGAAGACTTACAGTAGGAGTTTACTTATGACATACACCTACCTGGTTGGAACAAATTCATCCAGTACAAAGGTGGACAACAGTGTGGAGAGCACAATGGAGAGAGAGGCTGCAAACCCTTTCAGTATGTTATCAGCATACTTCACCACAACTGCTATGACTATGCCACCAAATGCCTAAGAGATAAGACAATAGTAACATTTAGTCAACACGTTCATCAGGTTTGTTACCGTTATGTGGTATCGTTCTGTATTCTCACAGTATCATATTCAAAGGGCTGCTGGATCAGAATCTCCTCCCTCTATCATGGAGACAACACATCCCCCATTTACAGGATTATGACACCAAACCAACTGTCTCTGGGCCAAATTTTCACCAGCCCACCTGTCTCTGGGCCAAATTTCACCAGCCCACCTGTGTCTGGACCAAATTTCACCAGCCACCTGTCTCTGGACCAAATTTCACCAGCCCACCTGTGTCTGGACCAAATTTCACCAGCCCACCTGTCTCTGGACCAAATTTCCCTCAATTGCCACATGCCAAAAACAGTCTCATGGATCATTTTTGATGAATGAGTGAGTGCTTGGGGTTTAACGTCATACTTAACAAATCCTTAGAGTGTATGTAATGTGCCTCCTTGATGCAGGACGGATTTCCACTGCTCTTTTATCTAGTGTTGCTTCACTGAAACGCCTAACCGAAGGCAAGTAAGGCGCCCCACCTGAGCCCATACACTGATACGGGTCAACCAGTCATTGCACTATCCGTCTCATGCTGAACACCAAACGAGGAAGTTACAACTTCCTCTTTTTAGGTCTTAGGTGTGACTCAACCCAGGATTGACCCTGGATCTACCGCCCCCGAACACCAATCTCAGCTCAAAAATCTGTTCATCTGAATGACAGTTCTACTTCACCATATTTTTACCGTACAAAAGTTGTTACAGGATCCGCATCATATATGGAGTTACTGCATCAGTAATTTGGTATCTGATTTGTCACTATTTACCTGTAGAGCCACCACAGTCCAGGTTACTGAGTATAACCCTGAAAAAAGCCATCCTTTGTCACCAGTTCATAGTCTGAGATCAACACTCCCACCAGGCCTGTGATAATCCCAAATAGGGCTGCAAACAAAGTCATCAAGCACATAGATCTTTCTGCACTGGGATTATCCATGCTCAGTAAACCAGCTGAAGAAATCTACCTACTATTGAAGGGATTATAGCTGAAGGGAATTATATTTCTTATAGTTTAAGAAATGATCACGACCTGAGAGAAAGTATACACATTAAATTTTTCACATCATATGAAAGATGACTTTATACATACAGAACAACGTAATATATGGCCACACAACAGTGTAATATGGAGCTACACAACACAGTAATATAGGGCTACACAACACAGTAATATAGGGCTACACAATAGTGTAGTATTGGGCTACAAAACTGTGTAGTATAGGGCTATACATCAGTTCACCATTTGTGGTTTAATATACATCAGTGAAAGCCCATATGAGGCTATACATTCTACATCTGTACACTGCCATAGCAGAAACTGCTGGCAGCTGGTTCGCTGATGATAATCATGTCAAAACACTTCCTGTAGCATGTAACTGCCTAAGTTGGTCCTCCAAATGTTTGTTAATTTATTTATTTGATTTTTACTTAACGCCACATTCAAGAATTTTTTACCTATACGATTAATGTCAGTTTTATGGGTAGAAAAAAACTGAAGTGCCAAGCATAACCCACTATTCTTTGGCAAGTTAAAGAAGGACTTTCCCAGAAGATAATTGGTTTTCAACGAACATTACACAGTGCAAAAGGCCACACAAGACGTACAAACTGCTCAGTGTCACCAATCGCCACACCAAGGCCCCATCCCACACCACGTATTTAAGTGTTTTCACTATGTAGTTCCCTATGTCAGAAATTTCTGCATGAACAAAAATCAGGTAAAGTATATGATTTGATGAAGATTGGATTGGTTAATTTCAGTAGAAGGATTCAGGTAAGTAGCCATCTGATCATGGTAGTAAATGGGCTGATATAAAAAAAACATAGGGATGTAACATGTACACGTACTATATGTGGTGTACACGTACTATATGTGGTGTACACGTACTATATGTGGTGTACACGTACTATACGTGGTGTACACGTACTATATGTGGTGTACACGTACTATATGTGGTGTACACGTACTATATGTGGTGTACACGGATTTCATGCACCACAGCTGTTCATTGTTACTGTCTACTGATCACTCACCCAACTGAACATTTCTTATCCAGAGACTTTGACCTGAACCCTTCAGGATTTTCTCAAAATATACGCCTGCAAACCCGCTGCTGAAACATGCACAGGTGACGGCCATCAATCCCACCACCTGGGATGTTTCTCCATGGGTGAACGGTTTAGACGGGTTGTTTTCACTCGGCATCTAAAAAACATAGAGACTGAATATCATAACCTCACATGGGACTTATCTACAAACCATAGAGACTGAATATCATAACCTCACATGGGACTTATCTACAAACCATACAGACTGAATATCATAACCTCACATGGAACTTATCTACAAACCATACAGACTGAATGTCATAACCTCACATGAGATTTATCTACAAACCATGGAGACTGAATATCATAACCTCACATGAGACTTATCTACAAACCATACAGACTGAATATCATAACCTCACATGGAACTTATCTACAAACCATACAGACTGAATATCATAACCTCACATGGGACTTATCTACAAACCATACAGACTGAATATCATAACCTCACATGGGATTTATCTACAAACCATACAGACTGAATATCATAACCTCACGAGATTTATCTACAAAACATAGAGACTGAATATCATAACCTCACATGAGACTTATCTACAAACCATACAGACTGAATATCATAACCTCACATGGAACTTATCTACAAACCCATAGAGACTCAATATCATAACCTCACATGGGGACTTATCTACAAACCATACAGACTGAATATCATAACCTCATATGAGATTTATCTACAAACCAATGTGACTGAATATCATAACCTCACGAGATTATCTACAAAACCATAGAGACTGAATATCATAACCTCACATGGAACTTATCTACAAACCATAGAGACTCAATATCATAACTTCACATGAGATTTATCTACAAACCATAGAGACTGAATATCATAACCTCACATTGAACTTATCTACAAACCATAGAGACTCAATATCATAACCTCACATGGACTTATCTACAAAAAATAGAGACTGAATATCATAACCTCACATGGGACTTATCTGACAAACCATAGAGACTGAATATCATAACCTCACATGGGACTTATCTACAAACCATGGAGACTCAATATCATAACCTGACATGGAACTTATCTACAACCATGGAGACTCAATATCCATAACCTCACATGGACTTATCTACAAACCAATGTGACTGAATATCATATCCTCACGAGACTTATCTACAAACCATAGAGACTGAATATCATAACCTCACATGGGACTTATCTACAAACCATGGAGACTGAATATCATATCCTGACATCAGATTTATCTACAAACCATAGAGACTCAATATCATAACCTCACATGGGACTTATCTACAAACCATAGAGACTGAATATCATAACCTCACATGGGACTTATCTACAAACCAATGTGACTGAATATCATATCCTCACGAGACTTATCTACAAACCATACAGACTGAATATCATAACCTCACATGGGACATATCTACAAACCATGGAGACTGAATATCATAACATGACATGAGATTTATCTACAAACCATAGAGACTGAATATCATAACCTCACATGAGATTTATCTACAAACCATACAGGACTGAATATCATAACCTCACATGAGATTTATCTACAAACCATGGAGACTGAATATCATAACCTCACATGAGATTTATCTACAAACCATGGAGACTGAATATCATAACCTCACATGAGATTTATCTACAAAACATAGAGACTGAATATCATAACCTCACATGAGATTTATCTACAAACCATGGAGACTGAATATCATAACCTCACATGAGACTTATCTACAAACTATACAGACTGAATGTCATAACCTCACATGAGATTTATCTACAAACCATGGAGACTGAATATCATAACCTCACATGAGACTTATCTACAAACCATACAGACTGAATATCATAACCTCACATGGGACTTATCTACAAACCAATGTGACTGAATATCATAACCTCACATGGGACTTATCTACAAACCATACAGACTGAATATCATAACTTCACGAGACTTATCTACAAACCATACAGACTGAATATCATAACCTCACATGGGAGTTATCTACAAACCATAGAGACTGAATATCATAACCTCACATGAGATTTATCTACAAAACATAAAGACTGAATATCATACCCTCACATGGGACTTATCTACAAACCATAGAGACTGAATATCATAACCTCACATGGGACTTATCTACAAACCATACAGACTGAATATCATAACCTCACATGGGACTTATCTACAAACCATACAGACTGAATATCATAACCTCACATGAGACTTATCTACAAAACATAGAGACTGAATATCATAACCTCACATGAAATTTATCTACAAACTATACAGACTGAATATCATAACCTCACATGAGATTTATCTACAAACCATACAGACTGAATATCATAACCTCACATGGGACTTATCTACAAACCATAGAGACTGAATATCATAACCTCACATGAGATTTATCTACAAACCATACAGACTGAATATCATAACCTCACATGGGACTTATCTACAAACCATACAGACTGAATATCATAACCTCACATGAGATTTATCTACAAACCATACAGATTGAATCTCATAACCTCACATGAGATTTATCTACAAAACAGAGACTGAATATCATAACCTCACATGAGATTTATCTACAAAACATAGAGACTGAATATCATAACCTCACATGAGATTTATCTACAAACCATAAAGACTGAATATCATAACCTCACATGAGATTTATCTACAAACTATTGAGACTGAATATCATAACCTCACATGAGATTTATCTACAAACTATAGAGACTGAATATCATAACCTCACATGAGATTTATCTACAAAACAGAGACTGAATATCATAACCTCACATGAGATTTATCTACAAACCATACAGACTGAATATCATAACCTCACATGAGATTTATCTACAAACCATACAGACTGAATATCATAACCCCACATGAGATTTATCTACAAACCATAGAGACTCAATATCATAACCTCACATCAGACTTATCTACAAAACATAAAGACTGAATATCATAACCTGACATGAGACTGATCTACAAACGATAAAGACTGAATATCATAACCTCACATGAGATTTATCTACAAACTATAGAGACTGAATATCATAACCTCACATGAGATTTATCTACAAACCATGGAGACTGAATATCATAACCTCACATCAGACTTATCTACAAAACATAAAGACTGAATATCATAACCTGACATGAGACTGATCTACAAATGATTAAGACTGAATATCATAACATGACATGAGAAATACATGTAATTCTGTTTTTCTTTTCCTCATCTTTTCATACATAAATTAATGCTTATGTTGATTACAATATCATCTATGCATACTTTTATTCTAACTTTAATAGATAGAACTTTTCTGGCTAGGCTTCACACCACAATAAGGTCAAATAGATAGAACTGTTTTGTTGTTCTCTAGAACAAGGCCAGACGTTCTGAAAAAAACCACACCTGTGGAACACAAGTGGGTGTTATGACAAACAAAATCATCTTGAGATAAAAGGGCAAATGCACCGAGCCATGCTCGTCCAAGGCCTAGTTATCTCCACTACTTCCTCAATAACGCACCTCGATAACACACCTCAATAACGCACCTCGATAAGACAAGTCAGAAAACAGAGTTGTTCTACTACTTTCCTCAAGCAGAAGATAGAAATCTTGCAAAGAAAATCTTGATCATATAAAGACTGTATATAACAGCTTTGCTGTGATTTTCCCCAAGCACTCTGTCCATGTGTTCTAGGACAAATCCTTTTTATGTGCAATGCCAACGATTAAACCGTGGGAGGAATATGAAAACATAAGAGCCGCTAACCAACCAAAAACAACGATCGATTACCTGTACGGCGTGAAAATGAAGTGACAGCTTTACAAGGAAGGCTTGATATGGTTGAAGCAGACTTGACTCTACATACATGTAACTCTATGTATATAGTTTTTGGATTGCTGTCAACTGCAAGAATCATGACATGACATAACTGTACAAATCTGGTATATGTGAACTTCAGATATCTACACTCCCCTGACATATCCACACTCCCCTGGCATATCTACACTCCCCTGGAATATATTTACACTCCGCTGGCATATATTTCCACTCTCCTACCATATCTCCACACTCCCATACCATATCTCTACACCCCCCTGGAATATATTTACACTCTGCTGGCATATATTTCCACTCTCCTAACATATCTCTACACTCCCCTACCATATCTCTACACTCCCCTGGCATATATCTACACTCGCCTAGCACATCTACACTCCCCTGACATATATTTCCACTCTCCTATCACATCTCTACACTCCCCTGGAATATATCTACACTCCCCTGGCATATATCTACACTTGCCTAGCACATCTACACTCCCATGGCATATATTTACACTCTCCTACCATATCTCTACACTCCCCTGGAAAATATCTACACTCCGCTGGCATACATTTCCACTCTCCTACCATATCTCTACACTCCCCTGGCATATATCTATATTCCCCTGGGATATATTTACACTCCCCTAGTACATCTACACTCTCCTGACATATATTTACACTCCCTTAACACATCTACACTCCCTGGCATATATTTACACTCCCCTACCATATCTCTACACTTCCCTGGAATATATCTACACTCCATTGGCATATATCTACACTTCCCTAGCACATGTACACTACCCTAGCATATAGTTACACTCCTCTAACACATCTACACTCCCCTGGCATATATCTACTTCCCTGGCATATATTTACACTCCCCAAGCACACGTACACTCCGATGGCATATATTTCAACTCTCCTACCATATCTCTACACTCCCCTGGCATATATATATATACACTCCCCTGGCATATATATACACTCGCCTAGCATATATTTACACTCCTCTAGCACATCTACACTCCCCGGGCATATATTTACACTCCCCTGGCATATATTTACACTCCCCTAGCACAGCTACAATACCCTGGCATATATCTTCTTCCCTGGCATATATTTACACTCCCCTAGCACATCTACACTCCCCAGGCATACATATATTTACACTCCCCTGGCATATATTTACACTCCCCCAGCATATATCTACTTCCCTGGCATATATTTACACTCCCCTAGCATATCTACACTCCCCTGGCATATATTTACCCTCCCCTGGCAAATACTTACACTCCCCTAGCACATCTACACTCCCCTATCATATCTACACCCCACTAGCATACCTACACTCCCCTGACATATAAGCACTCCTGACATATCAGTACTCCCGACATATCAGCACTTCCCTGACATATCAGTACTCAGCACTCCCCTGACATATCAGTACTCCCCTGACATATCAGTATTCAGCACTTCCCTGACACATCAGTACTCCCCTGACATATCAGCACTTCCCTGACATATCAGTACTCAGCACTCCCCTGACTAATCAGTACTCCCCTGACATGTCAGCACTCCCCTGACATATCAGTACTCAGTACTCCCCTGACATGTCAGTACTCCCCTGACATGTCAGTACTCCCCTGACATGTCAGTACTTCCCTGACATGTCAGCACTCCCCTGACATATCAGTACTCCCCTGACATGTCAGCACTCCCCTGACATGTCAGCACTCCCCTGACAGGTCAGTACTCCCCTGACATATCAGTACTCCCCTGACATATCAGTACTCCCCTGACATGTCAGCATTCCCCTGACATATCAGTACTCCCCTGACATATCAGCACTCCCCTGACATATCAGTACTCCCCTGACATGTCAGTACTCCCCTGACATGTCAGTTTTCCTCTGACATATCAGTACTCCCCTGACATGTCAGCACTCCCCTGACATATCAGTACTCCCCTGACATGTCAGCACTCCCCTGACATATCCACATGACTGCAGTCAGTACTCCCATGACATATCAGTACTCCCCTGACAGGTCAGCACTCCCCTGACTGACATGTCAGCACTCCCCTGACTGACATGTCAGCACCCCTGACATTTCAGTACTCCCCTGACATGACATGTCAGCACTCCCCTGACTGACATGTCAGCACCCCTGACATTTCAGTACTCCCCTGACATGTCAGTACTCCCCTGACATGTCAGCACTCCCCTGACAGGTAAGCACTCCCCTGACAGGTCAGCACTCACTGACTCCCCTGACATGTTAGCACTCCCCTGGCAGGTAAGCACTCCCCTGATAGGTAAGCACTCCCCTGACAGGTCAGCACTCCCCTGACAGGTCAGTACTCCCATGACATATCAGTACTCCCCTGACATGTTAGCACTCCCCTGGCAGGTAAGCACTCCCCTGACAGGTAAGCACTCCCCTGACAGGTCAGCACCCCTGACATTTCAGTACTTCCCTGACATGTCAGCACTCCCCTGACAAGTCAGCACTCCCCTGACAAGTAAGCACTCCCCTGACAGGTAAGCACTCCCCTGACAGGTCAGCACCCCTGACATGTCAGCACTCCCCTGACAAGTCAGCACTCCCCTGACAAGTCAGCACTCCCCTGACAGGTCAGCACTCCCCTGACATGTCAGTACTCCCATGACATATCAGTACTCCACTGACATGTTAGCACTCCCCTGGCAGGTAAGCACTCCCCTGACAGGTAAGCACTCCCCTGACTGACATGTCAGCACCCCTGACATTTCAGTACTCCCCTGACATGTCAGTACTCCCCTGACATGTCAGCACTCCCCTGACAGGTAAGCACTCCCCTGACAGGTCAGCACTCACTGACTCCCCTGACATGTTAGCACTCCCCTGGCAGGTAAGCACTCCCCTGATAGGTAAGCACTCCCCTGACAGGTCAGCACTCCCCTGACAGGTCAGTACTCCCATGACATATCAGTACTCCCCTGACATGTTAGCACTCCCCTGGCAGGTAAGCACTCCCCTGACAGGTAAGCACTCCCCTGACAGGTCAGCACCCCTGACATTTCAGTACTTCCCTGACATGTCAGCACTCCCCTGACAAGTCAGCACTCCCCTGACAAGTAAGCACTCCCCTGACAGGTAAGCACTCCCCTGACAGGTCAGCACCCCTGACATGTCAGCACTCCCCTGACAAGTCAGCACTCCCCTGACAAGTCAGCACTCCCCTGACAGGTCAGCACTCCCCTGACATGTCAGTACTCCCATGACATATCAGTACTCCACTGACATGTTAGCACTCCCCTGGCAGGTAAGCACTCCCCTGACAGGTAAGCACTCCCCTGACAGGTCAGCACTCCCATGACAGGTCAGCACTCCCCTGACAGGTCAGCACTCCCCTGACAAGTCAGTTCTCCCACGACATATCAGTACTCCCATGACATGTCAGCACTCCCCTGGCAGGTCAGCACTCCCCTAACAGGTCAGCACTCCCATGACAGGTCAGTACTCCCATGACAAGTCAGTACTCCCATGACATATCAGTACTCCCCTGACAGGTCAGCACTCCCCTGACTGACATGTCAGCACCCCTGACATTTCAGTACTCCCCTGACATGTCAGCACTACCCTGACATGTCATCACTCCCCTGACAGGTAAGCACTCCCCTGACAGGTCAGTACTCACTGACTCCCCTGACATGTTAGCACTCCCCTGGCAGGTAAGCACTCCCCTGATAGGTAAGCACTCCCCTGACAAGTCAGCACTCCCCTGACAGGTCAGCACTCCCCTGGCATGTCAGTACTCCCATGACATATCAGTACTCCCCTGACATGTTAGCACTCCTCTGGCAGGTAAGCACTCCCCTGACAGGTAAGCACTCCCCTGACAGGTAAGCACTCCCATGACAGGTCAGCACTCCCCTGACAGGTCAGCACTCCCCTGACAAGTCAGCACTCCCATGACATGTCAGTGCTCCCCTGACATATCAGTACTCCCCTGACAAATATGCACCCACCTGCACAAGAGCCACCCCCATGACGAGTATCAGTAATGAGATCCATTTCACAGCA
Organism: Liolophura sinensis; assembly: GCF_032854445.1. Lineage (NCBI taxonomy): Eukaryota > Metazoa > Mollusca > Polyplacophora > Chitonida > Chitonidae > Liolophura > Liolophura sinensis. The sequence goes on along the minus strand of NC_088301.1, from coordinate 206,742 downwards.
GTCAGTTGTCTGCCCAGCATTATCACAGAGAACAGCGCTGTTGTCAATATCTTCATCTGGTAAGTAACCTATAACAATCACAGTTATTAATTATTTGACTGACCAGTGTTCTATGGTAGATTGAAGTATTTTAGTAACATGATGGCACTCTGATTTTTTGGTACAGAAAAATGACAGAGCTTGGAGAAACCACTTCAGCTCACCAAGTACCTGACAGTACCAATCAACTTCAAAGCCTGACATATGAGAGAGTGACTTCCCTTGTAGGTAGCCCAGGTTTGTCAAAGCCACACAGAGAAGGTTGTTCTGTATGGTGTACAGCACTGAAGGTATCATCAACTTCAAAGTCTCTGTGAATTGTGAGAGAGTAACTTCCCCTTACCTGGTAGGTGGCTGCATCCAGGTTAGTCAGAGCCACATAAAGAAGGTTATTCTGTATGGTGTACAGCCCTGAAGGTATCATCAACTTCAAAGTCTCTGTGAATTGTGAGAGAGTAACTTCCCCTTACCTGGTAGGTGGCTGCATCCAGGTTAGTCAGAGCCACATAAAGAAGGTTATTCTGTATGGCGTACAGCACTGAAGGTATCATCAACTTCAAAGTCTCTGTGAATTGTGAGAGAGTAACTTCCCCTTACCTGGTAGGTGGCTGCATCCAGGTTAGTCAGAGCCACATAAAGAAGGTTATTCTGTATGGCGTACAGCACTGAAGGTATCATCAACTTCAAAGTCTCTGTGAATTGTGAGAGAGTAACTTCCCCTTACCTGGTAGGTGGCTGCATCCAGGTTAGTCAGAGCCACATAAAGAAGGTTATTCTGTATGGTGTACAGCACTGAAGGTATCATCAACTTCAAAGTCTCTGTGAATTGTGAGAGAGTAACTTCCCCTTACCTGGTAGGTGGCCGCATCCAGGTTAGTCAGAGCCACATAAAGAAGGTTATTCTGTATGGTGTACAGCCCTGAAGGTATCATCAACTTCAAAGTCTCTGTGAATTGTGAGAGAGTAACTTCCCCTTACCTGGTAGGTGGCCGCATCCAGGTTAGTCAGAGCCACATAAAGAAGGTTATTCTGTATGGTGTACAGCCCTGAAGGTATCATCAGCTTCAAAGTCTCCCTTGGCTTGTACAACACCTCACTCTGTACAACACCACAGGCCTTCCCAAAGCTGTAACCTGCCCCATACATCATGTATATTATTTTATTTACTTATTTCATTAATTTATTTATTCTTACATTTATTTTATTGTTGCTTAACACCATCCTCACGAATACAATAGTGGAGGAAGCCTGGTATTTGGTAAACTGTGGACCTTTGGCAAGTTACTTTACTGCACATATCTTACATTGCTTTTTTAACAATGTGTAATAATGTTAGGAAAATTGGATATAGGCTGAGTATTTATTTATTTAGTTACTTCGTTAGTTATTTATACAAGTTAACAAAACAGTAAAGTTTTGGCCAACATGTTATTTTATACAGAAAGACCACCATTCTGATTTTTTTTCTGATATATACACTGTACAGTAAATAACCCAAAATGTCACCCAACCAAAGCGCATTTAGAGAGGTAAATAAATGTCAGAAAATACCTTTCAAACAGCAATGAATTTTGCATCCTTATACCATATCATGTATCATGTCACTGAACAAAATGTAAGCCTTCTTCACAAACTTACCTTTCTCCATGAAGATAATAGTTAGGCATGTCAACAGCTTAAGCACCTCTGCTATCACAACCGCCGTGGAGGCCAAATACTTCTGTCCTCTGCCTGCCGAAGTGCGCGAGTAGCGTAACATCAACACCAGCGTAGTTGTCTGTATCACCAAGACAAACAAACTCAACTTCTTCATTGAGACAGCCATTTTTCCCGACAGTCTTCTGAGTGGGGTAGGGCTACGTCTTCTCACCTACACATCTGTAACATTAAGGGCAGAGATTGTACATGTACATTCATGGTGATTCAACAAAATGCAGCAATATACATGTAGCATTTTGATGTCCAGCACTGAATTATAATCTAGATTACTGAGAATACTAGTTGAATCCTCCAGTACCTTCACAGTCAGTCATGCAGAACAAGCAAAGTGTGCGGGGAGTTGGAGGGGGGGGGGCGCTGTGTTTTCAGGAGGACCCAGGACAAGCAGAGTGTGCCGTGGAGGGAGATGCTATGTTTTCAGGAGGACCCAGAACAAGCAGACTGTGCCGTGGGGAGGGGGGGGGGAAGGCTGCATTTTCAGGAGAATTCAGAAAAAATATTGGCCCCTGAACCGTACGTACATTATGCCCTGATGAATTTAACGACAGGCATTCCTGAACATTCGTCCGATGTAGACACAGTACATGTAAATTTAACATTTTTTCTTCGTTTAATTAAACCAAGATTATCTCTCAAAATTACCTTCATGAAGTGATACATGTACAGACAAAGTTTTGTCAAACAAGACAACAGGAATATTGATCTAATTTTCTAATTTTTTGATTGGTGTTTTATGCTGTACACAAGAATATTTCATTCATAGGACAACGGTCAGCACGACCGCAGACCCACAACCATGTTAGGTTAAATATTGATTTAATGAGTGAGTCACATCCATTACTGTAAAAATGTAATGTAACAACGTAAAGGTGAAAAGTAACAACGTAAAGGTGAAAAGTAACAACGTAAAGGTGAAAAGTAACAAAGCATAGAATGCAAAGCATGCTAAGACTCTCCTGAATACAGCATAAGGCTTACTTCTTATATATGCCTTACCCATGTTAAATAGTTCAGCCCACACCTGAATTAGTATATGCTAGGTTTCATTCGTAAGACCGGAAGACAGTGATCATAATCTCCCGCTGAGCAGGGAAATGCTTACTCCTGAGTTGTCAGGGTTCTGTGTGCTTTACTGTGCGTGTCAAATCCTCAACCTTGGAGCTACACCCAGCATGTATAGATTGACCCACTGAGGCAAAAAAAAGCCAGATTAGTGGTTAGAGACATTGGCCTTAGGCTATTAAAAGCTATTCAAAGTTGTTGTCTATGTACAGAAATCTCCAGTGGGAGGTAAACCAGTCCAGGGAGATTCAGTATGAAGAGGAAAACAGATTTCTGCACAGTCAGCTTTAAAAAACTCTCACTGTAAAAAACGTAATTTCTATGCTTATCTTACTAATCTTGAATGCAATTGCATCTTGATAACTAACTTCAAATTTAGGTTACAATTTCCTGAGACTGTACCTTATTTTTATGACACACAGAAAAAATGTCACAAGTTTTATAGCATACTGAACAAAAGTCACAAGTTTTATGACACACCGAACAAATGTCACAAGTTTTACAACAAACTCAGAGTCATAGTGAGCAAATGATTTCCAAAGACAACACATGTATACATAAGTGCATATATGCAGGCCTATACGATCTGTACCAGTCTCAATGTGTTACCCCCAAAGTGAGAAAAACAAGCCCCTTCCATACACAGGTCTGTGTGTGAGGAGAAAGTGTATGGAGGCAGCATTTGTCCACATCAAGTTTGCTCACTGAATGGGTTATGTTGAAAGCTGTAAGCTAGAAAAATTGCAACTGGGCAAAATGAGTCATACATGGGACAAGGAAAGCAAGCAACCCTTTACCAATGTGACTTAGTTACCCTGTTGAGGTTTGAACCAAAGATCTGTGGGTTCAGAGTTCATGCTTCTACCACTAGACCAGAAAAAATGTTGAGACCCAATAAAACTGGAAGTTGATATCCATAAGCATAAACCTACCTCTACCACCTACTACTACACACTGGTAATAATACAAAACATGTTACCTGGTAAAAAAAACTTTCCAGCACTACAAGTGGGTGAAAGAAAACCTCAAATCAACTCTCAAAACTCAACGTATCCTAAACTTAAAGTCAAATTTCCAAAGTCAACATCAAGTTTTAACGCCAAGTTTTTCCATGTTAAGGGTCCATTTAAAACTTGATGTCGAGTTCTGAAATTGATTCTGAAATTTATTCTGAATTTACCTTGTTTTTAACCTGACTCAGCTATTCAGAAAAGGCTTTTGTGTTCGCTTAACAAGGCTACTGCCTAGTCTTTCCTTTAACTATTTCATATTTCACCAGCTAAAGAAAAATATTAATTAAAAATAAAATAAATCATAATGGCCAAGGCCTGAAATCTTCCAGATCTTTCAAACCTTGAAAGACAACAAGAGTAACTACAAAAAGGAAAAGGTCTTAAGACTGTCTCGAAATAAAACACAAATAAACCGTACCCCCCAAACCCCACCCCCCCCCCCCCCCCCCCCCCCCCACCCCCCCACCCACCCATCCCGCGTCAAATCTGTTCAACATGTTGGTGAAGACATAAATGTGTCTGGTTAATAATAAAATTCTTGTCCAATTTTCCAAATCAGAATAATTAGCTCATCAACTGGTTTACCAGAAACGCTCCCCCATGTCCACGACTGTCACCGGCAAAATCACCCGGTTTATGACAGCGGAGTTTTCATCCTTCTTACAGTGCCTTATGTTTTCTTGTCCACGAGGCAAGGCTTCAGCTGTTTGTACCATTCACAAGCCTGTCCACTAAGAGGACGGACATGCACGAGAAGACCTCACTCGTATCTTTAGAAAGACCGTCAGTGTTACTCAACGAGTTAACGAGTACTGTTGGTTACTATTTAAGTCAGTTTGTGCAAGGTACAAGTCTACAGCAGCTGCAATTTAAATTCTGTGTGAAATGGGTGTATTTTAAACAAGGTCTTTTACTTTTGTCTTACCCATAAAGTTTGCTTTATGTACTAAGCACGACATACAACAAGAGGACGGTGGCTTATTTTTACATCAACTAATTTCTGGGTGGGAATTAGTCAGCCACATATAAAGGCACTGTCGTGTTATTTACCTTTCCAGAGGAAGAGTAGGCGAGACTTGTATTTTGCTGCTAGGTGTAGAAAAAAGGACCAACTCTTTTGGCAGGTGATTCGAGAGGGAGGCAATCAAAATTCATCACAAGTGATTAGTGATCTTAGCATGGAGGTATATATACCTCCGTGCTCGGAGTAACTGAGTGCGATATTCCTGCACTATTCATGAAAACATATGTTTCAAGCATCGAGCATATTGTAAAACATGCTCAAGACCTAAAACTGACTGTAAACCCGATCAATCATACAAAGTAGTCTTCTCGCGTGACCAAAGTGAGAGCTCGTGATGTTATTACATCACTTCAAACGTTTACTGAATCAACTATGAAGCTGTCTGCTATCATTAAATTCGGGTTGTTGCAGAATAAACTTCCGTTCTCCGGCCAGATGGAGGCAGCCTATCTGGACACGAGATAACGCGAGACATTGTGAGGTTTTGCGGGACTTACTACAAACCTGTGGCGGCAATCGGGACTTTACACATATCGGTAACTGTTACTGAAAGACGGTGTTTCTTCAAACAAAAGGTGATGGATGTAAGACTGCTGTTTTGTTAAGATTAAAACTTGCAGGCAACATGTAAACAAAATATGATACATGTGAGACTGCTCTACACACAACTCTACATTCAACCTGTTGTTGTTGTTGTTGTTTTCAGCCTCACGACAGTTGTATTTGTTGGTTTTTGTAGGAAATACGGCTTATGTGACTTTGATTGATTATCGCCAACAATACGTATTTAAGTTACTTATACCACATTTTGCATGCATGTTTATGGAACAAAATTAACAAATGGCAGCAACCATCACTAGTTTAATTAAATTAAACGTAGTCAGAATTTTCTGACTAGAAGTTGCAGCAGTAACCTAAAGGTTAGAGCCGCCTCCTCGAAGTAGGGAGACCCAGGATGAAACCCGGGTCGGATCATACCAAAAACTTCAAAAATGATCTCTGTTGCTGCCTCGGTTGGCACGCAGCACTGGGAGATTCGAGCAAGGAAAACAGCCCTGGTTGGTGCGTAGACCATCTTAATGGAGTCGGTGTGCTATTTTAAAATGACACCCCACCCAGCCACATTATACTGCCTCTGGACTAGTCCATCTAGATTGACTCAGTGTCCTGTGTTAAGATTTCTGACACATCTTGTTTACACTGTGTCCGTCGCTGCCGCTCAAACAAATCGTTGCACATCTGCAAACTCGACGGGCACTGATATGACTGCAACTCACCTTTAAAGGTCAGCACATTGCCTTGATGGCATGGAATTGCCCTGCCACAGGAAGACAGTATATGTAGAGATACCCAATGATTCCTCGCCTTATGAAAAATTAAGTACAATGTAAAACCCGCAGCATACGTACATACATGTGTACATATACACTTGCAGCAGATAATGTGATAAATCTGACAGCATGCTGCAGTTCTAGTCAAAAGTTTCACCTTCCAGTTTCCAATCAATGTTACGCACCTTATCTTCTTGTTTCAAGTACATCCAAGCACTTACCCTGATTCTCTCCCCATAGCAATACCTGCTACAAGTTCAAGTCATAAAGTTCATACTAAATGAAATGTTGACGTCTGTTTTCAACAATTTCTGATGTTTACCTGCCTCAACATTTATTGTATTAATCATTGAACTGAAAGATCCAGCCCTTCTATTCCACAAATCAATTGGCCTATAAATTGGCTCTAAAACACGAATTTCTCATGTGGATCAAGGATTAAAGGATCTTTTTAATCACTCGTACACTCATGGTTCAGAGTTCATCCCAGCATCTTTCATTTTAGGTAGGGTGTTGCTATAGCTGTGCTGTGCATGATGGGGAAACCTTCTCCCTGTAACTCAGCAGGAACAAAATATCTCCCTTCCGCTCACCTGAAAAATAAAACTAGTCATCATGTTGTCACTTGCACAATTGAAGCAGATTGCAACAACAGCAAAAGCGACAAGGTATATCAGTCAGAATTTGGCATTTTGTGAATTCGTGCATAGAATCCTGAAGATGACAACATTGTGATCAGTTGCCTGTTCAGGTGAGCAGGTGGTAACATTTCATTCCTAGTTAGTTACAGCGGCGATGTGGGAAATGTATGATTAGCAAGTGGCCTTAACCATTATTTTTGCTTCAGGCAGAGTGCCATTGCAGGGACGCCCGGCCTAAATTGAAGGTGCCGGGAAGAACTTTCAGCTTTTCGGTGTATTTGCGACCATGGTACGTAATTCATTAAACAAAAATGGTACATTAATTCATTAATCGTCAGACCAGTTGCAGCCAGGAGGCAACACAAAAGACAAATGTAAGATTCATCTATGCAGAAACAGTCTAAAATATCCCACAGCAAACTTGATATCGTTTCGCATTGTAACGTTTATGTCAGAGTCATATATTTTATTATTTGCTTGTACAAAAACACAGATATGACTCTAATCAGTCTATCTGTGTTGTGGAGCATCTGTGCAAAAAACACCAAAGGCTGATTTCGTCTGCAGCTGATGTTTTCATGGCAGTTTTGTTCATTATACTGTTTGTAATTCCAGATTTTGCCATCATGACTATCCAAAGTACAAAAAGGTGTTACTTTTTAACGGTTGGCGAAGAAGAGCTGACTGAGACTGTGTTGGAGGAATTAACCAATGTAGTGAAGAATAAATCTGGATCAGGTATTTGATAAAATCATCATGTCATACAGAAGACATTGAACACAATCTTGGCATTCCTGGACTTGTCATCCCAGTTTGTATTGTTGGTTTATAATACACCAAACCACCCAGAGTCCCCTCTCGTGATCTTCTCAACATTTGTTGCTCTTACCTCTTCAGTTTCAGTTTAGTTAGTGGTCAGCAAACCACCTGTCTACACTCCTATTTTAATGTGGAGCTCTTCATGTTTCTTTCTTGGAATCAACCCTAGCAGATATGCGTGGTGGCGTGATGTGGCTAGGCGGAACGGCAGCAGAAACACGCTACTGTAAATGAGTCATTTGCCAAGTCTTTGGTATTGTACTGACACTGCTACAAATATGCTGGTGCCTCCATGTTGAGAGTGCTAGTGCAACACAGTGACCCAGGAGCCTCTCAACAATGCAGTTCACTGTGAGTTCAAGTCCAGCTCATGGTTTCCTCTGCTGTGGTACGTGCTAAGGTCTGCCACCAACCTGCAAATGCTTGTGCATTTCACATTGGCTCTACCTTATTTTATACCCACACATCCGACGTCTGTGAAGTATTTTTGAGTACGGCATAAAACACCAATCATGTATGGAAACAAACAGACAAATGCCTTAGCATGAGGACCCGCTTGATACAAGGTTTATACACTACTGTGAATAGTAGAAATGCAAAACATGTTACTGTTACTGTTACTGATGTCTCCAGCGTTTACCTTCAGCACCGCAGATTGTCTTTGCTGCTCCTGACCCATCTGTACGAGGAAGGAGCCTGTCCGCCTTCTACCTGGCTTTGTTCAGGAAGTATGTACTGCATAGGAATGAGCGCATCACCATTCTCTCCAAGGATGACCAGCTTGTGGCTTTACAACTAGTCCTGGCTGAGAGACAGAAACAGGTCAGCAGCCCATGAAATCACAGTCCATGCTCCACAATCCACATCAAGATATGTCCTGTCTTGCCTTTTGAAGTTAATTAAATTTAATGTGTCCGTCAGAAGAGGTGTCGTTTGTGGATAGGTGTTAGCAGATAAGTCACTCATACCTCAGGGGGTAATAAAACCTGCTGAATTTGATCCAAAATTCACACCCAAAACATTTTTCTAAGACGAATAGAACTCGCAAAATCAGGGAAAGTGATGAGCTTCATCAAGAACGAAATAGTTATTTTAGAGGTTGGATTTGTCATGTAGAAAAGCTGATCTGAGATATGTGTCCTGTGTTTGCATTTTAGGCCGTTGGAGACTTTGATGTTGAGGCCAGTTCAGTTCTTCAGATGAACAAGCATGTATTGAGGCTAAGAACCACCCATTCAGCCAGTGACTCATACCGTGAAGACAAGCCATCCTCCTCTACATCTCAACACGAAGAGGTTTTACAATTATACCAGGACTTTCTGTCTCACAGTAATTACTCCGACATGACAGATGTGTATTTGGCTGTGGTCAGAGAACTAGAACACAATGAAAGCTTGCAAAGGGAGTTTCAGGAGCACAGTTTCATTGTTGTACTGGGTCCGGAGAGAAGTGCTGAAGAGGTACGATCGAGGCTTCATTCCATTATTAAAGCTGCAAAAGCATTAAAAGAATAGAGCACATTTATACAAACTATATCTTAAATGAAAGCGCTCTACAAACTGTGTTTTAGGTTTTTTTTAACCTTTCATTAAAGAGAAATATGGTTTTAGAACATTGCCATTTTCTGCAAAGTCCCGACATGTTTTAGGCTTATCCAGTGAAAAGCCTCCTTTCCACCTGTTGAATATTCAATGCGATGTCAAGGTGCTTAACGTTTTACTCTTACCATATGAATAACGTAGATTTCCAGCCAGCTAAATATGTATGTATATCGTGATAATCATGGATTTTAAGGTCTATGAAAGCCAAAACTAAAAAGAAAGAGTTTGGAATGTTTAGAGAGTTGTTGTCTGCCAAAATTCGTCTGGAATGCCTTGTCCTAATGAGCTGGTGGGCAAAGCTAAGCATGATGACATATATAATCTGTTCAAATGGCAGCGTAAATGAGACTTCTAAGCCTTGAATATTTAACTGTTAAATACTCAAATAATAAGTGTTGCTGACAGAAAATTTAGATATTTTATTTAACCTTAAGTATAGCTCTCTCATTTAAGGTATAGGTTGTATAAATGTGTTTTTTACTTTTAAAGTTGCCCCACAGTGTTATATCTGCCCCACAACAATAAAGTTACCTCACACTATTAAAGTTGCCCCACAGTGTTAAATCTGTCCCACAATAATAAAGTTACCTCACACTGTTAAATCTGCCCCACAACAATAAAGTTACCTCACACTATTAAAGTTTCCCCACAGTGTTAAATCTGCCCCACAACAATAAAGTTACCTCGCACTATTAAAGTTTCCCCACAGTGTTAAATCTGCCCCACAGTAATAAAGTTACCTCACACTATTAAAGCTGGACTACACTATTAAAGCGGTATTTTTAGACAAAGCTTTGTTTACAGGTTGAAATTTAAGTACATAGCTCCAAATTACCTATCCAGCACTGCAGTGACACATTTGTTAACACATCTGCCCCATCTTAGTAAGCAAGAGACCTGTTGTGAGTAGATGAGTACATGTTTAGGTGTATAGCTTACTGTGTGCACTTCCTTATGACAGGCGCTGATGTTGGGGATGCTGTGTAAACAGGCACAAGTGTATGGCATCCAGATGAGCACATGTCTAGGTGTATAGCTTACTGTGAACACTTCCTTTTGACAGGAACTGATGTTGGGGATGCTGTGTAAACAGGCACAAGTGTATGACTGTGTGAACAGGCACAAGTGTATGACATCCAGATGAGCACATGTTTAGGTGTATAGCTTACTGTGTACACTTCCTTTTGACAGGAACTGATGTTGGGGATGCTGTGTAAACAGGCACAAGTGTATGGCATCCAGATGAGAACATGTTTAGGTGTATAGCTTACTGTGCACACTGCCTTATGACAGGAACTGATGTTGGGATGCTGTGTAAACAGGCACAAGTGTATGATGTCCAGATGAGCACATGTCTAGGTGTATAGCTTACTGTGTACACTTCCTTATGACAGGAACTGATGTTGGGATGATGTGTAAACAGGCACAAGTGTATGACATCCAGATGAGCACATGTTTAGGTGTATAGCTTACTGTGTACACTTCCTTTTGACAGGAACTGATGTTGGGCATGCTGTGTAAACAGGCACAAGTGTATGACATCCAGATGAGCACATGTTTAGGTGTATAGCTTACTGTGTTCACTTCCTTATGACAGGAACTGATGTTGGGATGCTGTGTAAACAGGCACAAGTGTATGACATCCAGATGAGCACATGTTTAGGTGTATAGCTTACTGTGTACACTTCCTTGTGACAGGAACTGATGTTGGGGATGCTGTGTAAACAGGCACAAGTGTATGATGTCCAGATGAGCACATGTTTAGGGACCCCAGACCGGCCACCTGACATCTCCTTGGTACCATCAACATTACAACAGACCCTGAAGAAGTCTAGCAAGGGAGAGAACTTTGGCAGGAAAAGTTTTATCACACCACACAAGTCTGCAACAGAGGTAATACATATGTATTTTCATTTTACATATATGCTGACAGTCAAATTATTCATTACATGTATAGGAATGTGGAGACTGAGCAGCATTTTTTTCAGATAGCTAATTAACATATTGATCATTTTTGGTATCAACATTACAGTATGTCTGCCTTACTACATCTGTGAAAGCAAAGCTTTTGATTAAAAACCCTGAGATAAATATGATGTAACATGTGCTTGTTTTGTAGAGCTACGTGCATAGTGCAGTCTTGTCATATTTGGAGCTGTTGGTAAACTCGAGAAGTGAAATGGCCTTAGCACGGGTTGTCAATACCCCTCACAGAGATCTTAATCACGCAGCCTTCACAGACCTCAAGAGATATGCCAGGTTGAAAAACATGCCAATGTACCAGGTATGTATTAAGGGCGCATCAGGTACAAGTTCAATCCTGGGCTTGTATGGGGAATTTACAGATTCCTCAAGTATCTTTGTTGTAAAAGTTGGTCAGTAAATTGCCAGAGGTCTGCAGTTTATCCCTGGCGCTTGGGTATTCCTTCATCTGTAAAAACGGACAGACAGGGATTAAATGAAAACTTTTTAAGTATAGCATTAAATGACATTAAGTTTCTTGCTAAACTGAATGTAATAGCAGGCTAACTGTTTTGGTTGGAGATTGGTTCTGTAGTCACAGTATACTGCCCTGTCATAGCTTGTCAATACACAGATTCTCTCGGCTGTCGGTGGCTTATAGCAAAGAGGCCTATGTCTGAATTCAGTTTTTTGCTTGTCACACTTTGGATTTCAATCTGAAAGATGAACAGTACTTGTTGTTGTATGTTAGTTATCTCCTGTCCGTGTATTGCTCGGCTATTTTACACTTGAAGCGATGTACATGAAGCAATGAAAACAGTATTGTATGTTTTCAGACAGCAACGTCCTTCATCACCAGACTCAGGCTTGGGGGTAAGGGTTATGCCCCAGACAAGTGCTGCCCCCTGGCACAGCATGTCAAAGGCATGGGAGACTTCTCCGACCTGATGCAGAAGCTGCAGACCATACTGGAGGAGGATACAGATGCCAGGTATCAGCAACCCTCATCAAACTTCATCAGTTAAACTAATGTTTATTGTATGTTGTTGTCTCGTTGATGTGGTATTGGGAAGGGGGCTTGAGTGGAGGACAGTTTTGCTTAGGGTTCAGCAGGCATTGGGAAGAGAAGTTTACAGTGCCCAGCTTGTAAAGCCTCATTAATTCTTGCATGGCATCACCTACATGCCCGTTGTTCACTGACCTGCAGCTTGTTTTTATAAGCTTCTGTATTTCAGATGTACCTGTTTACTCCTTATTTACATGTAGTTATCATGCAGTTTGATCACACACGTAGTTATCATGCAGTTTGATCACACATGTAGTTATCATGCTATTTGATCACAAATATAGTTATCATGCTAATTGATCACACATGTAGCTATCATGCTATTTGATCACACATGTAACTATCATGCTGTTTGATCACACGTAGTTATCGTGCAATTTGATCACACATGTAGTTGTCATGCTATTTGATCACACATGTAGTTATCATGCTATTTGATCACGTGTGTCACCAATACCAGGGTTTATAGAGTAAATCTCCAGTCTTTTGCTAAGCAGCAGACATTTAGTTCAGACAGATGCATTACAACGTATCTTCAGTATAGTGGCTGCGGAATGGCTGATGTATTGCTCATGTGCTCAGCCCTCAATCGTTTATTTTTCTTACCACCATTTTGGAAAAGCATGACAAAATGTGAATTTCGCAGCCATTGATGATGAATTATTAGTTGAAGAATGCATGAGTTAGATGTTGTGACAATTTTACATGTACACTGATTGAAGAAATAGTACATGTACATGTAAAGAAAGCCTGGTGACCTTGTTGGTTTTCCAGGTCTGCATGTAGAAGAGTAGTCAATGTGCTGAAGAATGCCTTCTTACGTAACAAGGAAAACCGGCTGAGAAGTAGCAGCATTGAGTCCTGTGCAGAGAGAATACAGCAGGCGTTAGCAGAAATCATAGCCCAGATAGACCAGGCCAGCCTTCTTACCCCAGATAAGGTATGTGTGGTTTGGATGTGATACAGGGGGATGTCATGCAGTGGGGATGTCACGTAGTGGGGATGTCACGCAGTGGGGATGTCACCCAGTGGGGATGTCACCCAGTGGGGATGTCACCCAGTTGGGATGTCACCCAGTGGGGATGTCGCGCAGTGGGGATGTCACCCAGTGGGGATGTCACCCAGTGGGAATGTCACCCATTGGGGATGTCACACAGTGGGGATGTCACCCAGTGGGGATGTCACACAGTGGGAATGTCACCCAGTGGGGATGTCACACAGTGGGGATGTCACCCAGCGGGAATGTCACCCAGTGGGAATGTCACACAGGGTTTGGCTTTAGGAATATTCTCATACATATCTTGTCCAACCAATCGCCCCGGAATCCATAAAACCATGTGGATTCACATTGCAAACAGGGCAAAATAAATGTGATAATTTTGATTTAACAGCATTATCGTACATTGTACCTGTCAGTCACTTACAGTTCAGAAGGTCGATATAGTTACGCTCATTTTAGTATATGGCATTAAACAACAATGAAGTCATTTGGTTCTGAGGTTTTCAGCTGGCTTGTAGTGAGTGTCGTCGTCCGCTACCAAATTCAGGATTTCAGTTCTTGAGCTGTTGTTTTGTATCCATGTTTCTCACACTACCACTTTAATATTTCCACTCCCGAGCCATACGCTATTATAGTCCAAACCAGTTAGTGAAATTGTGGTTTATGGCTTCCACTAAGTCACACCCTCGGTGATTCCTTTTATGGCAAAAGGGTTCACATACTGTATTCCTTATTTGGCAACTGGTCCAACGCAGTTGAATAAAACTTAAACATTGTTTGTCTTTTCTCCACTAATTTTGAGGACTGAAAACACTATGTTGTCTGAAAGTTGTGGATTTTAAAAAGAAAATTCAAAACTTCAAGAAGATAATCTGTGGTCATAGTGAGTGAATGATGGCTTGTTTTCGAAGACATAAATCTCAGTCCCCCCCCCCCCCCCCAAATAAAACTTGACAGATGATAAAGACATTTTGTTAATATTTGGTGTGTTATTCATAATTGACAGTGTTTAAAACCATTTTCAACTGAAAAAAAATCTTTAGAGCAGAAGAATGCAAAATTACCCTTTGAATGATTCTTCTTTCATAAAAAATGCATTAAATCTGCGTCAGTATTCATGTTTCTTTAGATCTTGCGGGATAGTGTGTGTGAAGTGAAATCATAGCAAATTTATTAAAATATTTCACCTCTGAATTGGTTTTTCATCAAATTTATAGGAATGACTCAAAACCACATTACTTTGCATAAGAAATTATATAGATAAAATCAGCTCAAAGGTGACTGAGAAACAGTGTAAAAATTATCAGTTTGCAATCGACCGGTAGATCCAGGATCAATCCTTGATCAAGTCACACCTAAGACTTTAAAAGAGGAAGTTGTAACTTCCTCGCTTGGCGTTCAGCCTGAAGGGGATAGTGCAACGACTGGTTGACCCGTATCAGTATAATGGCTCGGACGGGGCGGCTTACATGCCTTCGGTAAGTCGTCTCAGTCAAGCAGCACTAAATAAAACAGCGGTGGAAATCTGTCCTGCAGCAAGGAGGCACATTACACGTACATGCACCCTAAGGATTCCTTCGTCGTCATATGACTGAAAAATTGTTGAGTACGGCGTTAAACCCCAAGCACTCACTCAAACTTAAAAATATTTTAAATAAATCATTTATCTGCTGCATGGACATTCAAGTATGTAGATGTGTGTATAGGGGAACAAGGTGAAAATCACATTAATGTGGTAATTTTACAATTCAATTAGCTTTAAGGGATGAATTACTAATTTTCGGTCTAAAAATCTCACCTGCAGGTAGGCCTACTAAGTTAAAATGTATATGTATGGGTGATTGTAGTTGCCATTCTTGTCACTTTTAAAGAATAAATGAAGCAAATATCAGTAAAAATAAAACTTTTGAACAATACTGAAAAATATTAAGACAGGCATGTTACACATTATTCATATGTGTAGCTTACATTAATTGTGTGTTCAGAAAGAAAACATGTGCTGCAGAAGCTGAACCAGACCAGTTTCCCTGGCATGGATACATAGATACATGGATACATAGATACATGGATGCATGGATACATAGATACATGGATGCATGGATACATGGATACATGGATACATGGATACATAGATACATGGATACATGGATACATAGATACATGGATGCATGGATACATAGATACATGGATACATGGATACATGGATGCATGGATACATAGATACATGGATGCATGGATACATGGATGCATGGATACATAGATACATGGATGCATGGATACATGGATACATGGATGCATAGATACATGGATGCATGGATACATAGATGCATGGATACATGGATGCATGGATACATGGATGCATGGATACATAGATACATGGATGCATGGATACATGGATGCATGGATACATGGATACATAGATACATGGATACATAGATGCATGGATACATAGATACATGGATGCATGGATACATAGATACATGGATGCATGGATACATGGATGCATGGATACATGGATGCATGGATACATGGATACATGGATACATAGATACATGGATACATGGATGCATGGATACATAGATACATGGATGCATGGATACATGGATGCATGGATACATAGATACATGGATACATGGATGCATAGATACATGGATGCATGGATACATAGATGCATGGATACATGGATACATGGATGCATGGATACATGGATGCATGGATACATATATACATGGATGCATGGATACATGGATGCATGGATACATGGATGCATGGATACATAGATACATGGATGCATGGATACATGGATACATAGATACATGGATGCATGGATACATAGATGCATGGATACATGGATGCATGGATACATGAATACATAGATACATGGATACATAGATACATGGATACATAGATACATAGATACATGGATACATAGATGCATGGATACATGGATACATAGATACATGGATGCATGGATACATAGATGCATGGATACATGGATGCATGGATACATGAATACATAGATACATGGATACATAGATACATGGATACATAGATACATAGATACATGGATACATGGATACATAGATGCATGGATGCATGGATACATGGATACATAGATACATGGATGCATGGATACATAGATGCATGGATACATGGATGCATGGATACATGAATACATAGATACATGGATACATAGATACATGGATACATAGATACATGGATACATAGATACGTGGATACATAGATACATGGATGCATGGATTGAGTAAACCATGCACAGACTACAACAGTCCTTAATCAGTGGCATGTTTGAGAGCTGGTTCATCAACAAACGGCTTTTCAGTTTATGTTTATTCATTAGAAATTACGCCATACTTTGTCAGATACTGATAATAATCATTCTAGTTGTGATCAAAGTATATAGCCAAGGTCCACTATTACTAACTCTTGGTCCAGATATAAGTATATAGCTAAGGTCCACTATTACTAACTCTTGGTCCAGATATAAGTATATAGCCAAGGTCCACTATTACTAACTCTTGGTCCAGATATAAGTATATAGCCAAGGTCCACTATTACTAAGTCTTGGTCCAGATATAAGTATATAGCCAAGGTCCACTATTACTAAGTCTTGGTCCAGATATAAGTATATAGCCAAGGTCCACTATTACTAACTCTTGGTCCAGATATAAGTATATAGCCAAGGTCCACTATTACTAACTCTTGGTCCAGATATAAGTATATAGCTAAGGTCCACTATTACTAACTCTTGGTCCAGATATAAGTATATAGCCAAGGTCCACTATTACTAACTCTTGGTCCAGATATAAGTATATAGCCAAGGTCCACTATTACTAACTCTTGGTCCAGATATAAGTATATAGCCAAGGTCCACTATTATTAAGTCTTGGTCCAGATATAAGTATATAGCCAAGGTCCACTATTATTAAGTCTTGGTCCAGATATAAGTATATAGCCAAGGTCCACTATTACTAACTCTTGGTCCAGATATAAGTATATAGCCAAGGCCCACTATTACCAAGTCTTGGTCCAGATATAAGTATATAGCCAAGGTCCACTATTACCAAGTCTTAGTCCAGATATAAGTATATAGCCAAGGTCCACTATTACTAACTCTTGGTCCAGATATAAGTATATAGCCAAGGTCCACTATTACTAACTCTTGGTCCAGATATAAGTATATAGCCAAGGTCCACTATTATTAAGTCTTGGTCCAGATATAAGTATATAGCCAAGGTCCACTTTTACTAAGTCTTGGTCCAGATATAAGTATATAGCCAAGGTCCACTATTACTAAGTCTTGGTCCAGATATAAGTATATAGCCAAGGTCCACTGTTACTAAGTCTTGGTCCAGATATAAGTATATAGCCAAGGCCCACTATTACTAAGTCTTGGTCCAGATATAAGTATATAGCCAAGGCCCACTATTACCAAGTCTTGGTCCAGATATAAGTATATAGCAAAGGTCCACTATTACTAAGTCTTGGTCCAGATATAAGTATATAGCTAAGGTCCACCATTACTAAGTCTTGGTCCAGATATAAGTATATAGCCAAGGCTCACTATTACCAAGTCTTAGTCCAGATATAAGTATATAGCCAAGGTCCACTATTACCAAGTCTTGGTCCAGATATAAGTATATAGCCAAGGTCCACTATTACTAAGTCTTGGTCCAGATATAAGTATATAGCTAAGGTGCACTATTACTAAGTCTTGGTCCAGATATAAGTAT
Source organism: Liolophura sinensis (assembly GCF_032854445.1). NCBI lineage: Eukaryota > Metazoa > Mollusca > Polyplacophora > Chitonida > Chitonidae > Liolophura > Liolophura sinensis. The sequence continues at coordinate 188,711 of NC_088301.1, read as the reverse complement.
ATAGCTAAGGTCCACTATTATAGAGTCTTAGTCCGGAAATACGTTCAGCCAGTTGTAGCCTAGGGCTCATTAAATGAATCTGCTGATTATAGAGCTCAGAAGCTGGCTTTTTTGTACATCGTAACTTGTGAGTTAATAGGACACGGCGATTTGATGTTTCCAGTCTTCATTCCAGTAATGTTTCTGTGAAGAGAAATCTGGAAAGTTTACAAACACACAGAGCTTTGGGTAAATAAAGCCTTGTCAAAGTTTTCACCGAGCATCAAGTCTAATGCCATTTTATCAGTGATAACTTTCCTTGTGTAACTGTTTTCAGCATGTGGTTATTTCCTTTATTAGCACAGACATTTCCTTTGGAATTAAATCAGTTATAAGTTTAATGTGTAACAGTGCGGTTGACAAATTTGTGGAATATAATTAACATGATAGTGGCTAATTACATACCTAGCAATTGATTCTCTTCCCTTGCCAGCCTGCAGGGTGTGGAGGTACCATGGTAGGGAGACAGTCCCTGAAGATTATCCGTATGTTCTTAGATCAAGAGCCACAAAACAGACTTCTGCTCATGCAGGCAACATATTTGGGGACCTATTCTCCAGTCAAAAGACACCAGTTCATTTCCCATGCCTCCTGACAAAATTCAGGTGAGGGTTTATTTATATATTTATCTTTTTTGCCTTCAAAGAATTAGTATATCTGGCTTGTAGAACACACTGAATTCTTCAACTTTTTTGCCGTCACAGAGGTGTTTATTCGAGCAGTTTGTCAGGGCATTACTCGGCGTAGACTGATAAAATTATACTTTTTATGAAGCCCAGAAATTGGCCAACCCAACCAATGTACTTTTGTCTCCAAATAAAATAAAAATTTGCATAAATTCACTTAAAGTTACCATTTTATGTCTGAAAAGTTCGAGGGATTATGGTAGCATATATAATACATAGCTAAAAATAATAGCATGTAATTCCTGCTAGCTAGTGGGCTGTTATATGATAAGGGCACAAACTAACCTGTTGGTACTTAGGCAGTGTTTGACGGAGTAGCTCATGGCCGAATGATAACAAAAACTTGTCTCTCAATCGCAAGGGCACAGAGATAGGTGCAAGTTAAATCCCCTTCCTTGGGCAGGTGACTTGTAGATTCCCTTGTTCTCGCCACTCGAGGGACCTAGGTGACAGTAGGTTGCCTTGTTCTCACTGCTCATGGGGCCTAGCTGACAATAGTGGACAACCATGCCGTAGTGGCGATTTATGCAGTTTAAAGTTCATTAAATATAATTAAGATGTACAAAATAGAGAGAAAAACCATAGGAGCGACAATTGTGTGATAGCTGGCAAATGGCCACACATAACCGTTGAAGTAAGCCCTTTTTTCAGTTTACCTCAGTTAAGGTTTTATTCTAAGTGTTCTAAGTGGTACCAGCAGCAAATTACACGCCCCCTGGCACCATGGCCTAAGCAAAATTAGGTAAAAATAAACAATGCAGTGAAGACCTCTACGTGAAAGTCATTGAAGTAGCATGTGGAAAAGTTTGTCAGTAAGTTGCCAGATGTAGTTCACCTGCTTATGAAATGACAGTCATTGTATTCATGAAGTATAAAATTGCTGAGTTGAGTATACAATATGAAACAAGAATCCCATTAAATAGGCCTATCTCGCTGCCTCAGGTCACCAGGAGAACCAGAAGTGGAAGAGAAACTAAACCAGTCTTTGAGGGATCGCATGAAAGCAAAGGTGGCAGAGCAGAAGCGGTCTAAAGTAAGAAATTTGTTAATTAGGTGTGGGGCCTCCACAGCTCAGTTGGTTAGTGCGCTAGCGCAGCATAATGACCCAGGAGCCTCTCACCAGTGCAGTCGCTGTGAGTTCAAGTCCAGCTCATGCTGGCTTCCTCTCCAGCCCTATGTGCGAAGGTCTGTCGGCAACCCGCGGATGGCCGGTGGGTTTCCCGCTGCCTCTGCCCGGATTCCACCCACCATAATGCTTGCTGCCCTCGTATGAGTGAAATATTCTTGAGTACAGCGTAAAACACCAATCAAATAAATAAATGAAAGTAATTAAATGTACATGTTGTATGATGTCCTTGTGACTTGTATAATATGATGGCAGCTTGTTGGTAGTCCTCAGTGACTGACCAACCAGGAATGCCCTTGACCAGGGAGGGGAAGATTGGTTACCAGGGAGGTGAAGTGTGCTGCATGGAGAGGTGAAGCATGGCTACCTGAGAGGTGAGGTGTTGGTTCCAGGAGAGGTGAAGCATGGTTCCTGGAGAGGTGAAGTTTGGTTCCTGGAGAGATGAAGCATGATTGCTAGGAAAGTGAATTTTGGTTTCCAAGAGAGATGAAGCAGGGTTACCAGGGAGGTGATGTTTGGTTCCTGGAGAGGTGAAGCATGGTTATCAGGGAGGTGAATTTTGGTTCCAAGAGAGGTGAACCATGGTTCCAAGGAGGTGGAGTGTGGTTCCTGGAGAGGTGAAGCATGGTTACCAGGGGGGTGAATTTTGGTTCCAAGAGAGGTGAAGTGTGGTTACGTGTTACATTTATGCCTCCATAGTTTTCTTAGGTGTCCTACAGTAAACTGTTAAAGCATTGGAAGTTTTTAGTACCTGCAGTGAACTAAGCATTGGAAGTTGTGTGGTACCAGCAGTGAACTAAGCATTGGCAAGTAGTTGTGTGGTACCAGCAGTGAACTAAGCGTTGGAAGTTGTGTGGTAGGAGCAGTGAACTAAGCATTGGAAGGTTGTGTGGTACCAGCAGTGAACTAAGCATTGGAAGTTGTGTGGCACCAGCAGTGAACTAAGCATTGGAAGTAGTTGTGTGGTACTAGCAGTAAACTTTGCGTTGGAAGTTGTGTGGTATTAGCAGTGGACAGCATTGGAAGTTGTGTGGTACCAGCAGTGAACTAAGCATTGGAAGTTGTGTGGTATTAGCAGTGAACTAAGCATTGGAAGTTGTGTGGTACCATCAGTGAACTAAGCATTGGAAGTTGTGTGGTACCAGCAGTGAACTAAGCATTGGAAGTTGTGTGGTACCTGCAGTGAACTAAGCATTGGAAGTTGTGTGGTACCTGCAGTGAACTAAGCATTGGAAGTTGTGTGGTACCAGCAGTGAACTAAGCATTGGAAGTTGTGTGGTACCAACAGTGAACTAAGCATTGGAAGTTGTGTGGTACCAGCAGTGAACTAAGCATTGGAAGTTGTGTGGTACCAGCAGTGAACGAAGCATTGGAAGTTGTGTGGTACCAGCAGTGAACTAAGCATTGGAAGTTGTGTGGTACCAGCAGTGAACTAAGCATTGAAAGTTGTGTGGTACCAACAGTGAACTAAGCATTGGAAGTTGTGTGGTACCAGGAGTGAACTAAGCATTGCAAGTTGTGTGGTACCAGCAGTAGGACTAAGCATTGGAAAGTTGTGTGGTACCAGCGGTGAACTTAGCATTGGAAGTTGTGTGGTACCAGCGGTAGACAGCATTGGAAGTTGTGTGGTACCAGGAGTGAACTAAGCATTGGAAGTTGTGTGGTACCAGCAGTAGACAGCATTGGAAGTTGTGTGGTACCAGGAGTGAACTAAGCATTGGAAGTTGTGTGTATCAGCAGTGAACTAAGCATTGGAAGTTGTGTGGTACCAGGAGTGAACTAAGCATAGGAAGTTGTGTGGTACCAGCAGTGAACTAAGCATTGGAAGTTGTGTGGTACCAGCAGTAGACAGCATTGGAAGCTGTGTGGTACCAGCAGTGAACTAAGCATTGGAAGTAGTTGTGTGGTACCAGCAGTGAACTAAGCGTTGGAAGTTGTGTGGTAGGAGCAGTGAACTAAGCATTGGAAGTTGTGTGGTACCAGCAGTGAACTAAGCATTGGAAGTTGTGTGGCACCAGCAGTGAACTAAGCATTGGAAGTAGTTGTGTGGTACTAGCAGTAAACTTTGCGTTGGAAGTTGTGTGGTATTAGCAGTGGACAGCATTGGAAGTTGTGTGGTACCAGCAGTGAACTAAGCATTGGAAGTTGTGTGGTATTAGCAGTGAACTAAGCATTGGAAGTTGTGTGGTACCAGGAGTGAACTAAGCATTGGAAGTTGTGTGGTACCAGCAGTGAACTAAGCATTGGAAGTTGTGTCGGTACCTGCAGTGAACTAAGCATTGGAAGTTGTGTGGTACCTGCAGTGAACTAAGCATTGGAAGTTGTGTGGTACCAGCAGTGAACTAAGCATTGGAAGTTGTGTGGTACCAACAGTGAACTAAGCATTGGAAGTTGTGTGGTACCAGCAGTGAACTAAGCATTGGAAGTTGTGTGGTACCAGCAGTGAACGAAGCATTGGAAGTTGTGTGGTACCAGCAGTGAACTAAGCATTGGAAGTTGTGTGGTACCAGCAGTGAACTAAGCATTGAAAGTTGTGTGGTACCAACAGTGAACTAAGCATTGGAAGTTGTGTGGTACCAGGAGTGAACTAAGCATTGCAAGTTGTGTGGTACCAGCAGTAGACTAAGCATTGGAAAGTTGTGTGGTACCAGCGGTGAACTTAGCATTGGAAGTTGTGTGGTACCAGCGGTAGACAGCATTGGAAGTTGTGTGGTACCAGGAGTGAACTAAGCATTGGAAGTTGTGTGGTACCAGCAGTAGACAGCATTGGAAGTTGTGTGGTACCAGGAGTGAACTAAGCATTGGAAGTTGTGTGGTATCAGCAGTGAACTAAGCATTGGAAGTTGTGTGGTACCAGGAGTGAACTAAGCATAGGAAGTTGTGTGGTACCAGCAGTGAACTAAGCATTGGAAGTTGTGTGGTACCAGCAGTAGACAGCATTGGAAGCTGTGTGGTACCAGCAGTGAACTAAGCATTGGAAGTTGTGTGGTACCAGCAGTAGACAGCATTGGAAGTTGTGTGGTACCAGGAGTGAACTAAGCATTGGAAGTTTTGTGGTATTAGCAGTGAACTAAGCATTGGAAGTTGTGTGGTACCAGCAGTAGACAGCAATTGGAAGTTGTGTGGTACCAGGAGTGAACTAAGCATTGGAAGTTGTGTGGTATTAGCAGTGAACTAAGCATTGGAAGTTGTGTGGTACCAGGAGTGAACTAAGCATTGGAAGTTGTGTGGTACCAACAGTGAACTAAGCATTGGAAGTTGTGTGGTACCATCAGTGAACTAAGCATTGGAAGTTGTGTAGTACCAGCAGCGATTCACCCACAATATACACTACTGTAATTCTTCAATGTTTTGGCATGTTTGCAAAGTGTTTATTCAGGCATATACAGAGGGCATTGTTCTGTGTAGGTTGCTAAAATTATACTTTTTGCAATTTTTTTATTTTTTCTCTCCAAAATCAATTTAAAAACTTAAAACCACAATGAAAGTTCCTCTTTAATATGCGAAAATGTTGAGGAAATAGGGAACAACATGAGTGATGTTAAATTTACCTCTACAAATGCTAACTGTGCACATGTATATTTCAGACTAAGCCTGTACGGTACAGGTCTGAGATGGAATGGGCAATGCCCTTACACAGCGTGGCTGATGAGCTCACGGGGTGTGTCATGACAACCAGGTGATTGTAATGCCTAGGTAAGTAGCTTACTGGTGTTTATGCATTGGCATTTTGGCTGATAACTACCGTACGTTTTTAACTAAATGTTTATGTGAAGCTGCCTTCGTCTTGTAAATTTAATTCATGTTGGCTTTTTTATGTTTTGCGTTTCAACTGTATGTTTTTTCATTGATATTTCATTTGTTATTACTTGTTTTCTTTTGCAAGCAAAACATTGGTGCAGCCTGGAGAAAACACCATTGTGGGTCTCTCAGTGGCTAGCCGAGTTCAGGAATCTGCAAAGGACAAAGAAAACGCAAGTAATGTGTCTGACAGGAACAGCAAGCTGACAAAAGGAGGAAGCAAGAAGAGTGGAAGAAACTGGGACACAAACCTAAAAACTGTGGAGACATCTACTTCTGAATCCAAGGACATCAACGCTTTCGAAAGTGGTGATGTTTCTTCTCAGCCACCATCCAAGAAAACGCAAACTGCAGACAGAGAAACCAAAGAAGACTGTTCGTAGGAAACTTATTCCACAGATTAAAGGACAGCAAAGCCTAACCAAATTTTTCAGAGTATGAAAGAAGACTGTTAGATGTAAAGAGTGAGGATATGTTTTTTTTTCTTTTAAGTAAGGGTCAACAGCTTAAAAATGAGTGTGTTTGTATGGAATATAAAACGTTTGAAGTATTCGATGTTATGTGCAATATTGTAAATGTTTTAGGCTATTTCAAGGCCTGCCTCTCTTGTCTTTTTAACAATTGATACTTTTTACATATCAGCAAAATTAAATTATGCTGAACTTTCTTCTATTTTAGCTGGATTTCTGTCTACTTTATTGTGTGGGTGAAGTAGCTTTTTGGGTAAGATTTGCAACTCATAACCCCAAAATGCATGAAGAGCAGATTCAATTCTCGCCTTGGACAGTAGATTGTTGTGGTCTCATTTTTTTTTTTTTTTTTTTGGACCTTGGCCTTTCGCAGTCGAAGACTACCTCCGTTGAACCTGCTTATATCATTTTGTGGATGTTTTTGGAATATAACTTTTTGGAATGTTCGTCATTTCCTCTCCGGCTGTGCGTTAGGAGTTCTGCCAGTAACCTGCGGATGGTCATGGGTCCCCTCCCCCCCCCCCCCCCCCCCCCCGAGTTGCCGGGTTTGCTTCCACCATAATGCTGGCATTCATCGTATAAGTGAAATATTCTTGAGTACGACGTGAAATACCAACGAATTCAAAGCAATATGTTCGTTATAACATACCATAGGTTTTCGCTTTACCCTGGGCACTACAGTTTTCTCCACTGATCAAAATGACTGCCATGGTATAAGTTAAACATTCTTGAATACAGAGACAGTATATCTTCCCTAAAGAAGAAAAAACGAAAATGGAGAAGCCTTAAAACAAGGCACATTGTGAAGATATGTTTGTGTCAGGTATAGTCTGTTACTGGACACCTCCAGACTTCGAGCCGTAGCTGGACAGGAGAATGCGAACTTTTTGGTCAGGGACAAGAGCTGAACCAAATGGGATCAAGGGTATTTTAGCAACCTGTAACTTACAACTGGAAAAATACTGCCTTGAACCTGTGTTCATTTACTCATTTGATTTGAGTTAAGAGAGTCCGAAGAACATTTCACTTTACAGTCAGTTTTATGTCTGAAGAAAACGGAGCAGAGCCTGGATAAAATCGCCTTTTTGTCCTTGTTGGTGGTTAACGTACTCCGAATGCTGGAGGATTGTATAAGTAGTTCCAAGAGACGGTGGGGTTCAGACAGATCTGATCTTACAATGGTCTTCGCTATCTGAGTTGTCTCAGATTGGTATATAAGAACTGGGAGTACATCTGCGCCATCAGTCAATCTCACCGTTTAGTCTAAGGACTCGTCGTCGTGAAAAATTGTTAAGTACGACGTTAAACCCCGATTACTCATTCACTCAGTGTTCAGTTACGACAAGCATGGTATTTTTTTACCATAGGTAATAGACTTTAGCCTATGCATTCCCGACCGTATCGACAACTGGCGACTTTCGCACTGAATGTAGGTGGGCATCTGTATATAATTTGCGTGTTTCTTGTCCGTTCCACATTTCTTTAATAATATTTGTAGCTGAACGGCCATTCTGGAAACTACAGCAATATCTTCACTTAAATATAGGCCTAGAGGTTTTTTGCAGGTAAAAAATTGCCAATTTAAGGTTGACTGAAAAGTTTTAATTCACACAGGGAAATTTTCTGTTGAAAATAGGAAAAAAAACACCAAAAACGGGTAAGTGTTGAAGTACAAAACTGAATAAAAACAATGGTAATTTTGCTTAAAATGGATGTGGGGACCCCTGATTAGAACTAGACGGGGCACTGTATCAAGCTCTAATTCAATAAGATAAGCTGTTTGGACAAAACGGCCGTAAAAATATCCAAATTTGGACGTAAACGGGTCAGAAACTCGAACTGTAGCTTGTGACGGCGAAACCTTTAAGTTTCTATTCTTTTCCAAACTTTTTTTTTAGAAGAAAAGGCCCCGAAAGCTATATTCTGACGGATTAACAGACCGCACTAATAGCACCCTCCGCCCCCGTCCCCCCAGGTACCGGCACCATAATAATAATTGTTTTACGTCAGCTTCGCAGGATTTTCAATCATATAATGGCGATTGATAGTAGATTGTGTTAATGAGACAACTGTGTCCTAAGTGAAAAATTCAAACTCATAAAAATTAAAAAGTTTTGCTCCAGGATGTTTAAAGTTTGAATACTGATTCTTTACTGAAAAACGTTGTATGAACACCAATTTCACTTCTGTATTGTTCTGAGTTAGACTATTTAAGCACTAATTCGCTCAATAAACATACTAGCCCGTAACAGATGTTGGCATTAGAGGCTTATTTAATCTCTATTTTGGGTTATTGCTATATATGTAAATATCAGAACTGAGTTAAAGTTATAGAGTATTGAGGGCAAAAAAACGTGAAACACGGCCATGTTAAATTGCTCAGGAACAAATTTTATTTAAGTACTGGAAAACCAGTGGTTTCGTTAACAAGCACAGTCAGCGACGTCGTTGACGTTTGACGTAACAACTCCCGGAGAAAGCAGAGACACCGCTGAAACAAAGCAAAAAAAAATGGGTAGATTTTTACACACATATAGGCCTTCATGTACAACTGAATGAAATAGAGGCGGTGGTACCGCGGTTATACTCTTGTATCCGGTCCTGTCGTCGCCATATTTACATCGCAATCAAAGAATACCACGTTACAGGACTACAAATTTACCTGGCATTTTCAAAGGCTGGTCATACCAACGTGCCCACAACTGTCCCATTACCAGGCACTGCCAATCCCTGTATAGCGTTACTCACCCACAGCTGTCACATTACCGGACACTACCCCTCCATGTGTAGCGTTACTCACTTACAACTGTCCCATTACCAGATTCTACCAATCCCTGTATAGCGTAACTTACCCACAACTATCCCATTACCGGACACTTTTATTCCCTACATAACGTTACTCACCCACAACTGCCCCATTACCAGACACTACCATTCCCTGTATCACGTTACCCATCCACAACTGTCCCATTACCAGATACTACCAATCCCAGTATAGCGTTACTCACCCACAACTATCCCATTACCAAACACTGTTATTCCCTACATAACGTTACTAACCAACAACTGCCCCATTACCAGACACTACCATTCCCTGTACAGCGCCACTCACCCACAATTGTCCCCCCAGACCCTATCATTCCCTGTGTAGCGTTATTTACCCATAACTGTCCCATTACCAGACACTGTTACTCTCTACATAACGTCATTCACCCACAACTTTCCCATTAACAGACACTACCATTCCCTATGTAGCGTTACTCACCCACAACTGTCCCATTACCAGACACTACCATTCCCTGTATAGCGTTACTCACCCACAACTGTTGAGTTACCAGACACTACCATTTCCCGTACAGCGTCACTCACCCTCAACTGTCCCACTAGACTCTATCATTCCCTGTACTTGGTGACTCACCCACAACTTCCCCATTAACAGGCACTACCATTCCCTATGTAGCGTTACTCACCCACAACTGCCCCATTACCTGACATCACCATTCCCTGTGTAGCAATACTCACCCACAACTGTCCAGCTCACACTCGTTAGTGAACAGATTCCACGTGCCGTTCACGTCCTGAGAGCAGATCGGGTTCAGATCCTGTGGACACAATACATCGCCGCACGGACTGGCGTTTCCTGTACTGAACAGGGCTGTGCATGCCAAGAAATATATACGTGATCAGGTAAATAGCTTGCATGTACTTGTAGGCCTACATGGCCACAGACCCCCAGTAATTTTCCATAAGCGACAATGTTAGCATTTAGCACTGTAGCTCAGCCCCAAACATTCTGTGGCCAATAAGCTTTGGTGCATACCTGGCCCAGCCTGTGAGAAAGAAGCCATAAACATCCTGACATAGGTTGACCTTGAAAATCTGGACCTTTCTATGCCGGCAGCTGGGAGGGGTGCCTAGCAACGCCAAGGGGGCGTCACACGCAGCCTCATCACCACCTGTCTCCTTGTGTCCTCTCTCCCAGAATTTCAAACTTTCATTAGTAAAACTCATACCTGCCCAAAGCTTAGACAATTTCCATCATTTTGATACCAAACATGCACCTGTACACCAAAAACGGCAGGCTGACAGCAAGAAAAGACTTTACGCCCTAAAAGACACAGAATTACATTCGCCCTCCCGAAAAACGGAAGTTCTAAAGGGGTCTGTGTCCACATCGGTTAGGGTGAAGAGGTCAGATAAGGTGTATCGACAAAGGGACATAACCAAATAAAGATATTCAACGATATAAATGCTGAATCGTGGAGTGTTTTAGCACGTCGGACTATCCATGCATTGTAAGGAAAAGCGCAGCAATAATTACGTGTGCAGATAGTTAAGAACAAAGCACCAGGGAACAGTCTTGTACAGAACAAACTTCACACCAATATATTCTTAAAACAAACTAAAAAGCATTACCTTCACCACCAATCGACACAAGGTTTTCCAGGAGAACAAGCTGAGGACGCCTCATAGCGAGCGATACTTGTGGACCGCTTCTTACCCTATATACCTTAACCAATATGAAAAGTTCACAGCCGGTGAAGTTCGTAGCTGGTCTATTTTGCCTATACAATTTAAACAGCAGCATTAAATTCAGTCACACACGTTTCAGCTCTTCCTGCGTGACCTTCGCTAATTCGTGATGGAAATACTTGACGTGTACCTACCGTAGGCGGCCAGGAGAATGACGGCGTATTTCATGATGCGAATGTAAGGTTATCGACGGACTGCAGTCGGTGAGGAATCACACAAAAAAAACTCTCCGTTTTATGCCAGACGACAATGACGTATATTAGCGCTGTGACAAATGAAACAGTTGAACAAAATGCTACCTAACCAACTGTTACACTTCTGTATCTACTTCTCTACCACTTTGACACTCTGTATGAAGGACAGCTCCACATAAAGCTGTCAGCGATGCTACTCGTTATGGTAATGTTGGGTGATTACTGATCTAGCTCTCTGATGAGCTCTCCGATCAGACTTTTGAAAACACATGACCTATGCGTATATATGTTGCTTCTCCCACACTTGACCCATGCGTATATATGTTGCTTTTCCCAGTCATGATTATTCGTATATATATTTCTTCTCCCACACTTGGCCTATGCGTATATATGTTGCTTCTCCCACTCATGACTATTCGTATATATGTTGCTTTTCCCACACTTGACCTATTCGTATATATGTTGCTTTTACCACACATGATCTATGCATATATTTGTTGCTTCTCCCGCACTTGTAAACTTGGTTGCTGTGAATAAATGAAATATTAATATTATATGAAATGGTAAATGAAATATTCTTGAGTGTACTAATTGTTTTGTTTTTATTTGTGTGTCTAACGATATCATATTTTCATGCAAACAAAAATGGCATTATTCTTGCTCTAAATCTCAGTAATCAGAGATGTATCAGTCCCTGCCTTAAATATATATGTGTAGAATTGATAAATATTTTCAGCCGTTGGGATGGCCACGTTTCATTCGGTTTCACCTTAATTTAATCGACTGCAAATATATCGCACTAATAAGTACTTTTTTTTTTCAAATTGGGTTGCCTTTAAAATGAAGATGAAACATTCGTCTAGAAGCATAAGTGCCTTGATTTACGTGTTCTGTGGAAAGTAATCGTACAAGCTGAACTCAAAAAAAAATTGCAGCTTTCGGCGTGGGTTTACGATGTTATTTTGTGAATTGATGCTTTTGTAGTGGTGTTCTGAGGTGACACATGCCGAGGACTCACTCACGGCCTAATAGTCCCACCATGTGTTATAAGATCGCTCATAATCTCGCTTCTGATGCAAATTTTATCAGTCATATATAAACTATACTTTGACAAGCCTTGTTAGTATTCTGGGTGAAAAGCTCCTGACTGGTGACTTCTGTGTGGATTTTGACAGGTATAAAATATGAGTACTACTTAGTATTGCAAATGATGGTCTTCAATTAAGTATCGTGTATGAACAGTGAACGTACTTAACCGCCACGTGGCTGGTGTAATACGTGTAGACTAGATTCAACTCTGACCTTTCCTCGCCATGTGCCACTCGGTTTACGTTATGCTCGTCAGCCTCCTTTCTGTAAATACATTTTATTTTTGAAACGTACATTTAAATCTCATCCTCTTAAAAATGTGGTTTTTATCCTGTGGGGCTTGGGAAATAAAACATGTTATATTTTTGGGCAAAAATACTATTTGCTTGAAATCAGAGATATATTTCTTTGACACTGTAACCCATATCAAAGATAAACTGAAGAATCAAGAAGAATGACTTATTTTTCATACATACATTTATTATTATGATCAGTAATGAGACATGACAGATAATGTGATGTCAACATTAGTTTTCAAATTTTGTCCGGACAACTTCGACAAACGTGGGCATCGGCCGTGGAACCGTATAGGCGTAATCTAACTCCGCCAAGAAACACCGACATTTTCAATTATATCTTGTGGAAATTCAAACTTTAAAAATACAGCGTCATCATGCAGAGGAGTTTTGAGAGGCCAGGAAGTGGGGTGTGTAGGGGTGGGGCGTGTGGGGGGAGAAGTGTGACGTGTGTGGGTGGTGTTTAGAATTAGTGAAGGAATCCACTATGCAGGTCATCCATCTACAAATGGTAGCAGATGTAACGCTTCAGCACGCCGGCCTTTAGTCAGCACTCGACATTTCACTATTACTTCATTTTTGTGATTTATTTGCCGTTTTTTGTAAGATCTGATTAGAAGACCTAACATATAAAAGCCGTCATGTTGCGTCAGTTGATGACTTCATCGCGATACACTCCCCTAATGAGGATCTGTCATACAGTCGTAATGAGAACTGCAGCTCTTGCCTTATTCGTCGCTTTGGCGGCTGGTGAGTTCGGTCGTGTACTTGATTCAAATGTTTTACGATGTTTCTGTTTGTCTCCAGAATGTAATTTTTCGTTTGTAGGATATTTTCTCTACTCTCCTCCTTTTTATTGTTTTATTGCTTCCGTTTGTCTGTAGGATTTCTTCCATTTGTCTATAATATCTGCTATAGTCTCCTGTGTTTTTTTTTCTAGGATTTGTCTAGAAAATTTGTCTGTTGTATATTGCTGTAGTTTCCTCAGTTTGTCTGTAGGATTTCTTCCATTTGTTTGTAGCTTAAGGATGTTTATTTTAGTCTCTTGTGTTTATCTGTAGGATATCTGCTATAGTCTCCTCCGTCAGTAGGATTTCTTCCATTTGTCTATAGCTTAAGGATGTTTGTTTTAGTCTCTTGTGTTTATCTGTAGGATATCTGCTATAGTCTCCTCCGTCAGTAGGATTTCTTCCATTTGTCTGTAGCTTAAGGATGTTTGTTTTAGTCTCCGTTTGCTCCGGTCCCTTTGTTGTCTTCTCCTCTGTTGGTCTTGCTGGCTTCCTCTCCGGCCATACGTGGGAAGGTCTGCCGCAGTCTGCGGATGGCCGTGGGTTTCCCCCGGGCTCTGCCCGGTTTCCTCCCACCATAATGCTGGCCCCCGCCGTAAAAGTGAAATATTCTAGAGTACGGCGTAAAACATCAATCAAATAAATAAATAAATCAATCAATCAATCAATAAATAAATAAATCAATCAATAAATAAATTCTGTTGGTCTTTAGCATGTTTGTTCTTCTCTCTGTGGTTATCTATATGGTGTTTGTCCTTCCGTTTGTCTGTATGATGTGGACTCCATTCCCCTCCATATATTTGATCTGGTCTCTGTTCGTTTGTTCTAGCCTCTTCCATTTGTCTGCAGAATGTTAACTCCATTCCCTTCCACTCATTTGATCTGGATCTGGTTTGTTCGTCTGTAGAATGTTTGCTCTAGTCGCCTCCGTTTTTCTGTTGGATGCTTGCTCTTGTATTTTTCGCTTGACTGTTGAATGTTTGTTTTAGTCTCTTCTGCTGGCCTGTGAGATGTTTTCTGTGTTCTCTTCCGTTAGTCTTACGATGCTTGGTCAAGTCTATTCCGTTTTGTTTGAGTAATGTTTGTTTCACAGTCTGTTCTGTTTGTCTGCAGTTTCAAGAAGCAAATGTGTACTGTTTTGCACACGGATTTGTATAGCTTTGTATGTTCTCCGTGGAGCTGGCATTTGTTCTGTATGTGTTATGTCGCCATTTTCCTGTACATGTTACGTCGCCATTGTTCTGTATGTGTGACGTCGCCGTTATTCTGTATGTGTTCTGTATGTGTTAGGTCGCTATTATTCTGTATATGTTTGAATGTGTTATGTAGCCATTGTTGTAAATGTGTTACGTTGCCATTGTTGTGAATTTGCTATATAGCCACTGTTCTGAATGTGCTATGTCGTCATTACTATGTACAGTCATGGAAAAAATTATTAGACCACCCTTGCTTTCTCCCATTTCTTGTTCATTTTAAAACCTTGCACAACTGAAGGAACATTTGTTTGGGCAAAGAAAGTGATGAAAACAGAAATAGTTCATAAGGGTTTTATTTAAGAGGTGATATCTATCAGTTCTCTATGACTTTCTTGACAATGACCAAAATCACTTAAGTTCATACATCTGTAGATGTGGCAACTGTATTCTCAAAAACATTTTGGCATTTCATTTTTTCTTATGTCTCCTAGTCACGTAGTCACATGACTCTCAGTCTCACACGGGAGTTAGTACTTGATTGCATGCCCATTGTTTTTGATGACTGCAGCCATGCGCCTTGGCATGCTCTCCACCAGTTTGTTACATTGCCCTGCGGTCACAGCAGCCCATTCCTGTTGCAAAAATTCGAACAAATTTGCTTTGTTTTTGGGCTTGTGGTTCTCCATTTTGAACTTGATAATATTCCACAGGTTTTCAATTGGATTCAGATCAGGTGACTGAGCAGGCCAATTCATGGTTCGAATGTTCCGGTTCTCTATCCAGGTTTTAACTGACCTTGCCGTGTGGCAAGTGGCATTGTCTTGTTGGAAAATCCAGTCATTCGAGCCAGGAAAGAGTTTAGCAGCTGATGGAAGAAGACTGTTTTCAAGAGTAGCTCTGTATGTGACTTGGTTCATTCTCCCTTCACACAACTGCATCTGTCCTGTTCCACCCATACTGAAACAACCCCAGATCATCACTGATCCACCCCCATGCTTTACAGTAGGAGCAAGTTTGTAGGCTTCCCCAGGCTTCCTCCTAACCAGTAAGTTGGCTGGAGTAGGCATCAACTCAAAATTGGATTCATCACTGAAGAGAACTTTAGCCCAATCATCAACAGTCCAATTCTTGTGATCCCTCGCAAAACGCAAGCGGGCCTTCCGCTGCCTCTCGTTGATGAAGGGCTTCTTCCGTGCCTTGTGCGACTTTAGACCAGCTTCAAGAAGTCGGTTTCGAACTGTTCTTGCTGAACAAGTCACATTTGTTTACAATGCCCACTCATTTCTAAGGTCTCTGGAGGTCTGACGACGATTCTTGATACAGGACCGGATGAGTGCTCGGTCATCTCGTGGGGTAGAAAGACGTTTCCTGCCTCGACCAGCTAGCAGTTTTGTAGTACCATGTTCGGCTTGCTTTTTCTTGGTGTAATGAACTGCTGTCTTAGAGATCTTCAGTTTTTTGGCCACTTGTCGCTCGCTCAATCCAGTATCCAGCTATGCCAAGATGGCTGCCTTTCTGGCTCCACATAATTCTTTCGTTTTAGGCATTATGAGAGCTGACAACTACCGAGTTGTGCTGCGTCTTAATATATAAACAAGAGACCCCTATTTATGTAAGCCTACATGTAAACAGGAAACCACTCTTTATGTAAGTCTGCATGTAAATGGAAAGCATGAAATTGCCTGGCATACACCCTAGGAATACAACTGACCTTAAAGCATATCAAATACGACAAAGTATTATGGAATCAGCTGGATTTTTATCGTATTCATTGTAATCTTCGGTTAATACACCTTTAGGGTTGCCAGGCATTAAAATGAACAAGAAACCAAAGAAAATATGAGTGGTCTAATAATTTTTTCCATGACTGTATGTGTTAAGTATCCCTTGTTGTGTTGGGTGTGTGTAACGTATGCATTGTTGTGAATCTGTTACCTCTCCATTGTTCTGTATGTGTTACGTCGCCATTGTTCTGTATGTGTTACGTCGCTATTTTTATGTATATGTTAAGTAGCCATTTTTCTGTATGTGTGAGGTAGCCATTCTTCTGTATGTCTTACGTCGCAATTCTTCTGTATGTGATACGTCCCAATTTTTCTGTATGTGTTACGTAGCCATTCTTCGGTATTCTTTGATACGTCGCCATTGTTATGTATTTCTTACGTCGCCATCACAGCTGGATATCTATGAAAGTGTCTTCAGAGGTACACAGATTAACAGCTTATTTGTTTTTCTGAATTGATTTTAATCTTTGTGCTCATTTGGCCGGAAGTATTGTATATATTTCTAAGTGTATTATGCTCTGCTGATATCAATTCGTTTCAGACTTTTAAGTAATATGGTGGTAGTTAGATTTTATGATTGGAGGAAACCAGACATAACCCTGGGAAACCACCGCCCTTCACTAACCACATGACAAACTTGACGTAAAGCCGCCGGTAAACCAACCCGGTTTTAATTCGAACATCAGTCCCTCCGTGTCGTTTACATGCTTCATGTGTGTAGCCAACTTGCACACACTGGTTTCAGAATGTAACTTATCGAATAATTTCATTCATTAGACTAAAGTTTGACAAATTCAGTATCGACAATAGACCTGCCATGTAGTGTAATGTTTAAGCTTAACCCCTGAATATTAGAAATTTACTGTTATTTATTTATTTATTTATTTATTCGAATTTTGAGATAATATGACTGGCTAAAAATTATACTTCCACTGAGACATGGTGGCCTGGATCTCTTATTTGATTTCAAATGATTTTAACTGTATTACTAGGCATAAGAAGATCCGTTTACGACAGTTTGAGTTGTCTTCTCCTGTAAGGACCCCCTCAAAGCGTTGCGATACCTTTCAATCTCCTGATTGTCTTCAGGCTGCTCATCATTTTGACACCATTTCATCTTAAACGACAACATATTTATTACATTTTGGGGAAAAACATTTTAGCTGACTGCCAATTACACATCAGGGGGCCTCCGTGGCTCAGTTGATTAGCGCGCTAGCGCAGAGTAATGACCCAGGAGTCTCTCACCAATTCGGTCGCTGTGAGTCCAGCTCATGCTGGCTTCCTCTCGGCCGTAAGTCGGAAGGTCTGCCAGCAACCTGCGAACGGTCGTGGGTTTCCCCCGGGCTCTGCCCGTTTTCCTCCCACCATAAATGCTGGCCGCCGTCGTATAAGTGAAATATTCTTGAGTACGGCGTAAAACACCAATCAAATACATCAAATAAATAAATTGTACTTCACCGATATTTTTCTGAAAGGCGAGCGATACTTTTTCTGGGAATAAAATCAGAACATCTATATTCACTCATCACAAATCCGCTTATAATGTTTGCTGATCTTAAGAAGCCAAAATGTTATAATAGGTCATGTTTATGTCAGCTTTGTTGAAGACTGGAGATTCGGTGACTTGTGGAAGCGCCATTTGTCCGTCTGTCTACGCACCGATGTGTGCTCAGACTGCTGATTCCACATGGACGCTGTTTGAGAACGAGTGTCAGCTGAACAGCTGCGGGTGAGTGATGGTCTGACAGTCCCTATCACAAATACACACTCGGAGGGGGATATCGTTAGCAACCCGCTCATTGGTTGAATCTACACATGTATGGCGTACTCCGACGCTAAACTAACCCGCCGGGCTAGTTTATTCATCCTGCTAAATAAGATCTCCACTTTGGATACATCAACTAAACTGAAAAATACATATTACATAACACTTGCTTTTCAATAATTATGACGTCACTCAAGGCAATGAGTTCTTGGTGTCGAAACTAAGCTTATGGTATTTAAGAACTGGAAAAAGTGTTCTAACTGCATTTTCTTTGTACTAACATGGACGTCCAACGTATCAATGTATAGAGCTTGGGTTGTTACGTGTCACTGGCTAAAGGCACTTTTGGTAGCAAATATGACTGATTTTACAGGCAGCCGGATATAGGTGGCTCTCTAAAAGAAATAGACTATAGACAACTCTACAGCAGTTTCAAGGTATCATGAAGTCTCGAAGGCTTGCTCTTATTTCTGCGCACCCTTGTATTCTGATCAGCCATGTTGCTCTTCAAGTGTTGCTGTCATATTAAATACTTCATGTAAAACAGGCCTCTAAATAATATTTGATGTATATATCATAACAAATTATAATGTTAAAGAATATACTAGACATCATTATCAGTAACTCCTCTTGGGAAGCTCGTAGTCTTAAAGACTAAACTTTCATGTCATTTCACTTAAGTCAACGTATTTTCTCTTCATGAACTTGTTACATTCACTGTCTCTCTATGAACTTGTTACATTCACTGTCTTTTCCTTTGTTTCTTACATAAAGTGGTGAGGCGCAATTTCCGGTCACGTGTGAGACAACAGTGACGTCAGTTGCAGACTGTTTTTGCTGATGATGTCACGAGATCCGGGTGCGGATACACTTTCATTCGTGAATGTGCTAGTAAAGCAAAATTACACAAACTGATGTCATTTTCCATTAAATCTAGTTATGTCCGATATAAGGCATTATCCCAGACTACTACTAAGTTGTAATACCCATCCCCGCTAAACGCATTGCAGTAAGGCGCTAACTATTTCACGAGTGACTGACTGTCACTGATTCAGGCCGTGAGTGGGGACGCCTCACCTAGGATACCTGACCCACTATCGCACGCCTGACCCACTAATAATCATTCTGAATTAAGGCGGCATTTGAGCCTGCTTCACCACTTATTACATGTGTTTAACCTTGGGACTGAAGGATCGGTTAGTGCCTCGTCGAAAAACTAGTGTTTAATTATTACCATATAAAACTATTCATCGAGCGGTCACGTGACGAGGGTTATACAGGCCATCATCCTTAACCAATGAGGTGACGTGTAGAAATTATGTGCAGGGTGCATGGTATAACTTCATATGAGAAGGTTCGCCACTATATATACTATGGCTTCGGGGAAAACGAGTGCAATGAGACACCAACATTTTGCCGCAAATTTGTCCCATGTCCCATGGAAATTTGTTCACTGACCTCAGTGAAGCAGTACTGTAAAATGTGATTTTATATAGACGATCCTGCACCAACGAGTGCCGTGTTCGTATGTCCGGAACAGTGTTTGAAAGCAAAGTTTAACTGAAAATAAAGAAAATTCATCTTATATTTGGTGGTGCTTTTGTGCGGGCTTTCCCTTTGTGGTAAATGTCCTAATGTTGATCGCACTTGAGGACTTACCGCTTGAAGCATCATGTGTGACGATGTGAATGTCGACTGCCCCAGACAAACAAGACAATGCCACACTTGGGTAAACGTTGCAACTTATTATTCAAATATACCAAAGAAAAAAAAATGAGATCTCCACCGTTAATGAAACTCATCAGTTCACATTTTTGGCATGTGCCGGATGCCGCCAATGTAAGTGTCCCGTTACACCTGTAATCCAATGTCCGTTACACTTGTAATCCAAGTCCGTCTGCTGAAAGCCAGGCTGTTCAGACAGTTTTCTCCTCCGTCGGCCAGGCGGTGGAGGCTTATCTCAAGTTTCACTGAAAACCTAGCAATCTTGTGTCCTGAACTGTGTACGCTTCAAGTCTCAGTCAAGCCTAAACGAATGCTGGATCACTGACAGAAGGGACGTTCACACCGTCACACGCCAGAACTCCATCTCCCTTCACTCAAGTCCTAAGTACACTCGCGGCATTAATTATATTCAGGATTGGACCACACATCCCTGGTTGGATTGCGGCCATTGATATTCTGAAATCCAGTCATCTTCACGGTTCATGGGACCCTTCGCCGCGTCCCACATGCCTGTATACCATAAATGTGTGTATTCTTCGTTAATTACTGACTAACTAACCGAAAGTCATAGAGACTAATCACCTCACAAACAGTGCCCGGTTTCCTCCCACCATAATGCTGGCCGTCGTCGTATAAGTTAAACATTCATGAGTATGAGGTAAAATACCAGTCAAATAAAAATATTATTAAATACTCATGCAACAGCGCAGTATACTACTGACAGAGTTTGCGTACTCTATATTGTTGTCTCATTGTCTCCTCGAGTCCGACATATTTATACCTCTGCCTCATTTATCTCTGCGCCGAAGACATCACATGAGGCGTCTTATCCGGTGTTCTCGGCATGATGCTTTAGTAAGGCAACGCTTGGCCCTGTACCATGTCAGCCCTGCATCAACTCGCACCTGCGTCAAGTCGAACCGGCATCAAGAAGACACCTAAGACAGTTCCATGGTATTCCTTATCTTGACTATCCGCGTACACGTCGGATGCCAAGCACTGGTCAGATTGGTCAGATTAAATAAACAGTGTAGCATTATTTGGCATTATGCTCTCTGGTGTACAGCATACTCCTTAAGGCCCAGTGGCAAATTTTTGCACAGAAATCTTGAGCAATGCCAAAGTCACAGGGATCACGGAGAAGAGGCAGAAAGTGATGTCTGACAACACAAATATTCTGTGTTAACCTTTGTTGCTGATAATACTCGATAAAAAAGCATTCTGTTTATCTGAAGGATTCACAACATGACTCGCACTAACAGGTGAAACAATTTTGATGAATATTCATGTATGAATGCAGACTATAGTTCCGCGCGAGGATATAAGTGGTGAAGCTAATCACAGGTTCTAAAGTAGTGGCTGTGACGTAAAGTGAGCATAGGAAGCGGCACATCCGCTGTAAGGAGTATGGATTTACAAATGTGAAAAAGCAGTATTTCCTAATGGTTGATATCTTTTCGTATTATATCACCGATCACACAACTTTAAAATGAAGGATTGCATTTGTTATATCACTAACGTAATAAAAAAAACACGAAGAAGACATGGGGTAATAAGTTAACACATATTTTAATAAAATCTGAACTACTAGTCAGAAATACTCCATACAATATGACGAGGGTGTTAAGAGGTGTAGAAAGTATGTCAAGTAAAACAAACAGTACAGCTGAAAAGAACGAAATATTGAAACGTTAACAGTATAGATATGAAACGGTTTAACTGATCCAGCGGTTTATAGAACTGATTCTGTCACACACCCTGGTTGAGCAAACCATTGTGCAGAATTTGTGCGATACAGAGAAAGTCATATCATCAAACGCCCCTTTAGTTATCATTCGGTTTTGATGTGATTTACACACATATGTGCGAATAGCACAGAAACTCCTGAAAAAGCTAGGTACCTGTGCACGTGAGAAGAGTAGCTCTTCACTTCTCACAAACTGAAGACGTACGAAATATTTTATACGCCACTGAGTGAATCACTGGTATTAAAAAGCCACATTATTACAAAGAAAGCCAACACTGTTATAAAAAGTCAACAAATAACGCTCTGGTGTAAAATATAATGTAGAGGCCACTAAAAGAAGAGAATAAAACCACGCTCATACAATGGTTTTTTGCAATTCTCGCAGGTGGGTTTGTATGTGAGCCCATAATCTGATGTGCACAGTACATGCATTTGTGGTGAGGTGACGATACACCTGATGAGTCAGAAAATTGGCCTGGACCTACTTACAGGAAATAAAGACTCATTCATACGATGTTTCTGAGCTCAAACGACATAGGTATCACCTCACAAAATGCCTCTTCCTTAGGGGAAAATATATCATCCTCAAAGATTGGCTTTACAACGTTCTAGGAATTTCGATTTCATATAGAGCCTGTCGAACTGTTATACTCCATTCCTTGATAAGAACAATACGTTCGAGACTGCAATCGGAATACAAAGCTGCAGAAAGTTAAGAAGGCTTATATGTTTCTTTGTTACATTGCGACGATACTCAACACACAGCTATTATAATAAATACGTATAATGGAAATCATTATCACTTTGTAAACATAGGAAAACATCACAGGTATCAGGACCAGGAGTTATGCCTTAATTAGGGAAACAACGCATCTAATCATATCACATTGTTCAATAAAGATATAAGCATTTGGTTTTCAAATCTGTGTCTGCCATCGGGATTGAAGTCCGTTCGAAACGTCTGTCTAACAAAGCTGCACTACTACTAAGTACATATAAAAAGAGATAAAACCAGGTACTAGTTTAACCTATTCTAAACAATATTTCTAGGGTGTAGCTATCTGTTCATTCATTTATTAAAAGATTTTTACGAATGATAAAATACTCGAATGAAAGTAAAGGACGGTATCTGGCAGTTGTTTTACAAGAGCTGAATGTCTCAAAGTATAACCCGTGATCACTGGAAATGATGACTAAATTGTCTATAAAAGACCATGTCATTTCACCAAACAATATCTCACATATTTATTTGTAGCACTTGCTAAGGTTTCTATGGATAAAGAACACATTTAAAACTTTGATTAAGCTACGATCATTGATGAAACAAATTCTATTACACACAATAAAGGCAAACTTACACACACAACGGATTGTCAAATATCACATATGTTGAATCTTGGCGCAGAGGAGCTGTTTGTAAGCTTGTGGCGTATTACGCCATGTACGGTTGAGTGTGTAGCTCTGAGTGGCACATTCACCAGAAGGCAGTCCATGACAACAGGCTGAACAGCATCGGTGTCCTGTCACCTGTGTTGACTACACGTTGACTACACGTTGACTACACGTTACCGTGCTCTAATCCATACACATCCAGCTTTTGTGCACGTTTTCTGTATTTGAGTTATTATTCGCCTGATCGCCCAGTCAAAGCTGGATTGTCCAACGCCTGTGTGGGTACGTCTGCACTCACAAATCCGCAAGTCCAACACATAAACAGCTGCCATGAGGAATGCAACAGTAAATGTACATATTTCGTCCTACATTTTTTCCTTTGTGTAGCGGTCGCAGCACTCTCACTCACTGCGCTTAAACTTGTCGTATTTCAGTTAGCTGCCTATGTTACTCTTAAATATACACTCATAAAGCCACACAAAGACCTTTGGTCAGTATGTCCATAGATCAAAACCATATGTCTGTTATTGGCTTTTGGTCGTTGGCAATATAAATCTCCAAATCAAGCCAGCCTAAACTGTGGCATTCATCTCAGTGTCACTTTCATAGATATGTAGGTCAAAGACGTCCTTACCATTTTTGGTGACGAGTTCCATTCCCCGATGACGTCTGGAGCTCGTACATCCAATAATTGTTATTCGTGTGTTTACCCACAATGCATTTTCATGCATTAGCAATCAGTTGGCTATCTGAGTTGATTTTCGCCAGCGGTCAGTCACAAATCCTTTGTCTTTTATCAAAGAGCAGTACGGTCACTGAACTATTTATGTAGAACTGCCTATGTTAGATTTAAGATAGTCAGGAAAACGTAACCGCTGGGACACTCACATAAATCTACCATTTAACTGGCTGTTGCTTGTGAGTCTATGTTTTATGAGCCAATAAGTAAAGACTACACCAAACAATCACCACCCGTGCATTATTAAGTAACTGTGACGGTGCAACTGCCTTTTACACATCGGAAGCGACATTGTAGCAACGCTTGCGCAGAGACATGCACCAAATTTCGTAAGAGGCGAATAAGTAAAATGACAAAATAATTCAATCGTATCGGATGAGATCGCTTCCGAAATACAGGAAGTATGTCTCCATGTCACAGACGTGCAGGTCGCTGCCAGTAGGTCCCCTAAAATATCACGAGTTATCTGCCTTTTTCTCAGGTTGACTGTCCCCTTCTTTGTCCTTTATGGCGCGATCTTTTTCTTCACGCTCTTTTTTCTGTGTCTCCGAAAGTTCCTTCCATTTGCTTAAGTTAGCACTGAAAAAAGAAGTTAAAAACAACGCACTAACTTTTTGTACCGTAATGTATTTTTTCTGACCTGTTTTTAATCCCATCACAATACTAGTTAGCGTTTTATCTCTTTAACCCTTTAGGCCTATATCATAAAGACAAGGTCAGCATGATAAGGATAGAGTAAGGATGCCGAAGTGAGGATAGGGTTTGTATGATCGATCAGGGGCTTGCATGATCGATCAGGGATTTGTATGATCGACTAGGGATTTGTGTGATCGATCAAGGGTATGTATGACCGTTCAGGGGTATGCATCAATCGATCAGGGTTTGTACGTCCATCAGGGGTTTGCATGATCGATCAGGGGTTTGTATGATCAATCAGGGATTTGCATGATCAATCAGGGATTTGCATGATCAATCAGGGGTTTGTATGATCGATCAGGGGTTAGCATGATCGATCAGGGATTTGCATGATCGATCAGGGGTTAGCATGATCGATCAGGGGTTTGCATGATCGATCAGGGGTTTGTATGATCGATCAGGGGTTTGCATAATCGATCAGGGGTTTGCATGATCGATCAGGGATTTGCATGATCAATCAGGGGTTTGCATGATCGATCAGGGATTTGCATGATCAATCAGGGGTTTGCATGATCGATCATGGATTTGCATGATCAATCAGGGGGTTTGCATGATCAATCAGGGGTTTGCATGATTAATCAAGGGTTTGCATGATCAATCAGGGGATTGTATGATGTATAGATACTACCTCACAATGTTTACAGATGTACAAATGAACACCAGGCAGCTCATCATCATACACATGTACATTGTCGCAAACCAGAAATTTGGACGCTCTGTATGTGTCTTGGACGTTTACTCCGTATGCTGGACGCCGTGTCTATTTTGGACGCAGTATGAGTAAGTTAGACAATCCATCCGGATCTTGGATTTATTTTATTTATTTATTTGATTGGTGCTTTACGCCGTACTCAAGAACATTTCACTTATACGACGGCGGCAAGCATTATGGTGGGTGGAAACCGGGCAAAGCCCGGGGGAACCCACGACCATCCGTAGGTTGCTGACAGACCCGGATTTTGGATGATTTGTCCCCATTTTTCAACAACTAGATACAAGCTCGACCATCGTGCAAGTTGAAAATCTGGAACTCATACTTACGATGCCCCGTCAGCCATTGCCTTCGTTTCCGGTAAAATATCCGCCATCAGCTCGTAACATGGGAGACATATGCCCACAATAAAGCCCACCTGGAGGCGGGAAAACATTGATGTTAAGTAACAGAAGAATAAAATACAAAACAACATGTTACACACAGCCAGGAATGGCGATATTTATATATTAATTTAATTATATATGTATTTGGATTTAGATTCGTTTTCTTTCTCAACGTGGAAGGAGATTTAAAGATTTTAAAAAATTTAATTCTTTATTTGAAAACCGAGATTAAAATGATTCAAATATTAACTCACTTTCAGAAAGAGAGAATAAGAAGAGATAGAAAGCGTTTGTATGCCCAGTACTCAAATAAAGCTCTTTTTCCTACATTAGTTAAACCATAATTGCGTGTTAAGGTTTATATCTGGTCGCACATAATCGGCTGAAAACTGCCAACTGACATTTTACCAGAACCAGGACTTGATGACACCGCCTAAATCGATGCAATAATTCGACAGTTCCTCACCAAATCAGGATTTACCGAATTCCGCAGAGAGTAATAAGGGAAATGTTGAAAAGATGTCTGGCATTTGGCTTTGGCCAATTCTCGTGGGCGATGACTTACAATGAGTTTACAAGACAACAACTCATGTCAGCATCCATTCCACCCAAAAAACTATGTGAAACCGGAAGTCGCAAAAAAAAAATAGTCAAAATTCCTTCAAAGCCCGCGCATAATGTTACAGCAAGTGTTAACAGACAACAAGATACGTCACAAAATCTAATGCAAGCATCACACCAATACAACTAAATGACGTTATAAGTGTCATCAAATAATGTAAAGAAAGCTTTGAAATATTGTGCATAACTATGAACCGAATGAAATAGCCGCTGGATTTCTACATAAATTACAGACCAAAGCATGCACCATGGTCCTGGAATGCATTGTTCTACACCTATCTGCACTTGCATTACTTCATTGTTCGATAATGAGTTAAACAGTTTTGTTGTTGTTATGGAAATCATAGATACTGTGAGACAAAGCGTTAGAATCCTGTACCCAAGCCGCCAGACGGCGCTGTGTTATACCTCAAGCTGTGGCAACTCGTGCTTTTTGTCCCGGTCCATCATTGGCTGCGGAACTAACCCTTTGGATTTCTCTTCATCACCCTGTGAGGGGAAATACTCATGGATAAATAAGGCGATACGTGACGTCGCTGGGGCTCACATGTGACTAACATACAGATTTATCTGACTCTGTCTCCCAGCACTTCTCTACGTCGGGCAGGGATTAGAAAGCCCGCCATCGTCAACTTACCACATGCACATTTGCTTCCGAAGAAAGCATCCGACACTATACAAGGGACACTCACGTCTTCCTTCTGTGTGATATCAAGGTCTATAGTCTGACGTGAATATCGACTTTCAACATGCTCATTTGGATTTGTCGCCATCATCCTTCTATACCAGAAAGGTGGCTTCCTCACGTCTTCCTTCTGTGTGATATCTGAGTCTGACGTGGATATCGACTTTCAACATGCTCATTTGGCTTGTCGCCATCATCCTTCTATACCAGAGAGGTGGCTTTCATTTCAAATGATTTCTATTCGTTGACAATAGACATTTTGTATTGTTTACTGAAATTTGTACAATTATCGACTGTAAAAATGTTTGAAATTGTAAATGTGGCGATGAAGTTTGTTTGTATTAATGATTGCACTGGTACGATCATCGAATGAAGCTTGCATGCACGAATGATTGGATGAAAACAACATAGACTTGCACCAGACAATACTCCATCCTATAATGTAAGTAATGCGTTATTATTGCATTATTGCATTATGCGCAGGGTATAAACTCATTCTCAATAACGTAGTTATGAGATGAGTTTGATATGATCTGAGCGATTTACTAATCTTTTCCCACAAGAACTCGTGTAGAAGCCCACTCTTGCAGGGGCCGTGCCAAGTGCTGACAGTGTAACGCAGTATAAACATTGGCTGGAGGGATCAGAACAAAGGCGTCAAAGAGACAATCCCTATAATACCGTGCTCTTCTAGGATAACAATGGAAGTCTTTTTTGACATCGCGTGGCTACATGTGATATCAGACGAAAATACTTTCGTTGCTGCTATTTGAGGGAGACTAGTTTCAGCAGGGTCAAAGGTCAGTTAGCATGCGCATTGATCATGAGACCAGCGAGCAACTTGCATAAAGCTGCGCTAGGTAAGAAACCAGGCTGTGAGCTGGACCGGAACAACAGAAAAGAGCATGTGCATGTGGGTATAGTCAACGAACATCAGGCTTTCTAACACAGGCTACACGTTCTACACATATATGCTGTCTACATGCATTATTAGGCCTACTACCTGAGTCTGAGGTAAATCGTCGGCGCAATCCCTGTCCATTAATGGGATGGGTTTGCTGCCCAGCTCCTTCTCTCGGTCACCCTAACAGACAGGATATGAAAAGTCAGCAACTTACACAACTTCTGATATTCACCCAAAACGCTGAAGAGTTCACTCGCCAAAAGATTCCCAGAGCCAGTTTATTATGATAAGAGGAAACCCATTAATGTCCAGGTTTCAAGACAGTTCATAAGCGCAAGAGGAAACCGATTATTGGACAGTTTGCGAGCCACTTTACTGTGGCGAGAAGAACCTGATTGGAGTCCCGTTTGCTAGACAGTTAATTATGGTAAGGGGAAACCGAATATTGGACAGTTTGCGAGCCACTTAATTATGACCAGAGGAAAAATAAAATTATTATGGAAAATAACAAGTGCCCGGATCAAAGCCAGGGTATTCGACATGTGGCCAAAGCGTAATTACCAAGTTTCTGATAAATAAAGTTTGGATTTCCTGAAAATAAATTGGCTTAGTTAAGAGAGTTAAGGTAAACCTCTAAGCATATCGTGTTCTAAGCGACACAATTCAGGAGAATGGAAAAATGAGGATGAAACAGGTAAAGAAATGAGATAGGTACAGATATGAGACAGGTACAGAAATAAGACAGGTACAGTAATGAGACAGGTACAGAAATGAGACAGGTACAGATAACAATGGATTTCTGGCTGAAAATGAACCTAAACATTGCCATGAACACTAGACATTCAACACATTCACATTTCGTAAACAGGGAAACAATTAATTCACAATCTCTCACAATGTCGTTCCAATTACCTGCTGCCAAAACTCTTCCATAATGGTGAATACGAGTTCTTGGTGTAATTCCCATGGCTTGTACATTGTACACAGATCGGCCACTGTCATGCTCAAGTCCATGATGAGAACTCTACACATCAGCCAAGGGGGACAACTCATAGTCATGCATATCAAACATTTCGCCCCATCACTTTTGCACGATTTTCGTTGATGAGAATTGATTTATCAAATCTGGTACAAACTGAACTTGCTTTGATATGTTCACATGTTCTACATTTCAATCAAAGAAAGGCTAGTTTGGTTTCCTTCTTTGAACAGCTATATGTAACGATTCTAAAAAAATATGTTTCAGTCAAAGACTTCATTAGATTATTAATCGTTAGATTATTTTTCTAGCAAAGTAAGTTTAATTCGACGACAATTTTGGCATTTAAGTTTACTATCGTATAATTTGACGCCATATTTTGTGACTGTTAATACTGGAGCAATCACACGACAAAAAGTGGGTGAAGGCTCAAACGATAGTGCGTGGTGAGATGTGAACGAAACAAGGAAAAACAAAACGTGGATACATTATCCATCATCCAGAGCGGTAAAACACAAGCTATCCGGAGCTAGTTGAAATAAATTAGAAGACTTGAAATGCTTTTCAGTATATGTATGGACTGGGTCGCATTGTCGAGGAGTGAGGTTCATCCCAGACGTAATGGTCTTATCAACATCACAAAAAGGAACGTACATGTAGGATAGCTGTATTTTTTTCTAATTCTGTCATTAATGAAGCCGAAAACTGGGAAAAATATTTGAGGAATTACCAATTGCTGTTCACAAAGATGCTAATCGAACTCTGTACCTATGTGGTGAGAGCAGGAAGAGGATCATAGACGATAGGATATTTCTAAAGAAGAGGACAAATCTTCCTCCATACCTGTTCGTAAAACTCCTCGAAGATGACCTTGACCGTCTCGACCTGTACGTCCCAGGGTTTCATGTTGGCACAAAGGTCACATCCGGTCATGGTAATGGCTCTCAAAATTTTTCTAACAGACGATTAGAGAGACAAGAGGAACGGAGCTTTAGCACACAAACACAGCAAACTGTTTTTAGTGAAAACCAAGGTGCAGAAAAGAATATACCCATCTGCTCTATCAACACCAAAAATGTCTGTAAAATCGCAGGTTGAAATGTAATACATCGACGCAGTCAGTCACACGTTGCCCAATCTGAATATTTCCTGAAAGTCTCTTCCAGACAATACATTTTCCTCTTTAAAATTGCTGCCAGTCTGTCCAGAATGTGTGGGAAGCCAGCAAATAATAAATGGTGTACTGTACTCCGAAAAAATGCATATTTAACGAGAGTTTAAGCTCACCTTTTCTCTCCATAAAATGCCTAAGCAGAGTTCTATCACTGTCTGCGTTGTTCATGTACATCCCAACCCAAGTCTTTAATATCTGAGCCTGCATAATTCTGCATGACTGTTAACGCTATTCATGTTTGTAATGGCTTGTGAAAAGATTATCAAGTTAAAAGATTATCAGATGGAATCAAAATATTAGTTTTCAAGGTGAGTGAAATGAATAATGGTGAATACACACTCAAACACGCACGTCATTGAACATGGTCTAACGAATGCATTATTACACACTTTTGTCAGTACCAACCCTTTCGTAACATGAGAAATAGCATCCAATTTTAAAGATAATATCCTTAAACTTTAAAGGCAGTACCTTAAGAGCTACATGGAATAATGACTAAATAAAAGACGGAATAGTTTATTTGAAATGTTTGTCAGTATCATTATTTGTATGTTACTTCATTTATAGAATGTTAATATGTAATGGTTCACAAGCCAAATCTTCTGTGGTATACTTCCACTCTTACCTGTGTTCCTCGTTTTGCCAGGAGAACTCTCCTTTTTCTGCGGTTTCCTTCAGCTTGGCGCGATTGCCAAAGAAAAGCGCTAGGTCTGTTGCAAGGATACAATGTCTTATTTCACCGAGAACCTATGCAAAAGAAGCACAGTGTATAATCAAGTTTTCCCATTCAGGGTTTCAAACTATTCAAAACGGTTTTTGATTGGATAAGCAGCAGTGTTGTCTCTGATAGATTGCCACTTAAATTTTCTCTGTGTTCAACACCTTTGTCATGTATGCATACATGGGGGTTAACGTTCCCACTTTACAACCTTTGCCATGTTGTTTAATACATAGAGGATTGCGAGAACTCGTTGATGACGACCCTCATACCTGTTTTACCATCCCTATGACCAACTGACCTATCCGTTTTATGACGACCCATATATTACCGAGATTATGACCAGCTAACCTACACGTCTGATGACGACCCTTATATTACCATGCTTATGACGAGCTCAACTGTTTGTACTCGTCTGGTGACGACTCTTATATTACCATGTTTATGACCAACTAATCTGCTTGTACTCGTCTGATGACGACCCTTATATTACCATGCTTATGACGAGCTCAACTGTTTGTACTCGTCTGGTGACGACTTATATTACCATGTTTATGACCAACTAATCTGCTTGTACTCGTCTGATGACGACCCTTATATTACCATGCATATGACCAGCTGACCTGCCCGTTTAAATCCGACCCTTGAATTACTATTACCAGGCTTATGACCAACTGACCTGCTTGTACTCGTCTGATGACAAGTGCTTGAAAATATTATGCCCTTCGTGCTGAAAGAAAAAGCAAATCGGCAATAAAACTTGTTCTTTATTGCTATAGTGTAGCAACTGTTACTAAAAATCAACCAGTGCAGTTGAAGTTACCAAAAATACGCATTGGATACTTAGTTTGTTTGCTTTAGGCTACATGTCGATTTCACCATCAATCATGTCAGCATATTTATCGTGTCATTTCATTTCACCAAAACAGTGTGCTTAAGACAATAGGCGTGATGCACAACTCAGTCCCAGAATAAAATCGCCAGTTATAAAATTTGGAAACTGAGCCCTCATAATCAAATCAGACACTTTGGCCATCACAGCCAGTTGAGGAGGAATGGTGACTCACGCGCTCACTCGGTCATTACAGCTAGTTGTGGAACTCACCTGCAGAATGGTAACTCACTCGGCCTTTACAGCTAGTTGTGGAGCTCACCTGCAGAATGGTAACTCACTCGGCCATTACAGCTAGTTGTGGAACTCACCTGCAGAATGGTAACTCACTCGGCCATTACAGCTAGTTGTGGAACTCACCTGCAGAATCGTAACTCACTCGGACGTTACAGCTAGTTGTGGAACTCACCTGCAGAATCGTAACTCACTCGGACGTTACAGCTAGTTGTGGAACTCACCTGTAGAATGGTAACTCACTCGGCCTTTACAGCTAGTTGTGGAACTTACCTGCAGAATGGTAACCGTCTGGTTGAAGTGGTGGTGTTCCATGGTGGACGTTGAGTACACGGCCGCTAGAGGCGAGGCACTCTTCACCATGAAGGCGTTGTTCTTCCCCCGATGATCAAGATCATGGCAGAGGCAGGCCACAAATAAGGCTAAGCACTGCAGAAGAACACAAACCTTGTACTTCTTAACACGGTGCGTATTTACCCCTATTACAGAATTTTTCACCGATGCACTGAGGCAGAAGAAATAAAACATGGCGGTATTTGACTGATTGATTGAGCATGCCGAGACAGAGGTCCTGCGAAAGTACGAAGGAGTGTAGAATGTGTAGGCGTTTCTGAGCTTGGAATCAGTTTACCACGGAAGGATAACGTTATTCATTTCAACCTAAATCAATACTAGAAGACAAGAGAACATTTACCTCAATAGGGGTGAACTGATGTGAGGAGGTTTTGATCACTGTGTACATCGCATGTGCCACGGAGAACGCATGCGCCCAGTTGTGGTACGGCACCTTTCGGTAGTTCTTTCTGACCGTGAGGGTGAACCTCAGGAGGTCGTGAAGGTCAAATCTGAGGAAACGGCGAAATTAGAAATTAAAACTTCTAGACAGCTTACAGGTTTTACCTTTTCTTAACTTGTAATTTATTTCCATAAATTATGAATGAAATAATCAAATTACAAGAAAATACTACTGTTGTGGCTAGATTATGCTAATTTGTGTTAATTTTAACAGAAAGTCTGCTTTCTAAGCGATGCTAGGATGTATTCTGCTATTGCAGCAGATTGTTGTGTGAAATGTAACACACATATTCTATTAATTCAGCATAAAGATTCTACTAGACTAACAGGATACTATGATGAGTTTGACAGAATATGGTATTCTAATAACAGACTACATTCTAGCGTCAGTCAGACAAAACACTTTCTATTAAAATCAACAGATTAATTTTTTGAGTGTGATGGAATTCCCTCAGTGACGAGGAGAATGCTAAGACATGCGACTATATAAACACAATAAGAATCGTGAAAATCATTCAACTGAAATTTCTGAATGGAAATTAGTTGATTTTGAGATATCACCATTCATCTGATTTCCAGCACGGAGATGATATAGATGATATAGATGGTATAGATGATACAGATGATATAGATGATATAGATGATATAGATGATATAGATGTGGACACCGAGAACAAATCAATGGCTGTTCTGTAGGCCAACTGTGTTGAACACGGTATTCTTACAAATACAGATTATTGTTACAAATGTTAACAGTAGGTAGTCTAGTGTGTGGGATATGCTCACGGCGGAAACAAAGGATTGAAAAGTGGATAACCTAGCCTGCTGAATGTGAAAAGCAGTGATAGTCGGTCAACTACGGATTAACAAGATGTTATAGGACTATAATTTAGTAATCATGGATCAGTTATTCAAAAGTGCATTATAAACTGAGCCATGCGTAAGTTTTATTAATATCAGTCAATGGAAATGTCTTAGAACAAGCTGAACATAATGCATTTTTGAACGACTAAACCAGCAGTAAATTAATGGAATAATATTTAAAATCACAAAACGCAACAATGTGTGTTAGTGCCATGTAAGGTTTCTGTATAAAAATAAAATAGTGAAACTAGTCAAAGTTATATTGCGTGAATAAGCAAGCAGAATAAGGCCGAGCAGTTTAAGGTTTTAACTGTAAACAGCAAGGTTACCTCTTTTCGTCTTCTGGAGATCTACAATGAAAAAGTTTTAATCTTCATACCTGCTGTTATCCGAGACGTAATGGATCACCATGCAAGATGACACCAAAAAAATTTGTGTATTTAACGGACATATGGTATTTAGTCAGTTTCGTGAAACATTATTTTCCGTTTTTCCATAATGATTTGCATAAACGTTGTTTTTGAAGCATACATCATAAAACGACAGGGCGACATTAAATATTATTTGTAACTTTCCGGCCAACTAGGACTGACGCACGCAAATGTTATTTTTTTCATCGAGCCATGATTCAGCAAAATGGCCCCAGTTCTGTCACTCGGCAAATTATTAGTCAGCAATCTTTCAGAAGGTCAGTCAACGCGGTGACCTTTGCGACTTTCAATCTGTTAGTTCTGAATATGAACACTCCAAAAACCAATACAAACCAATAAACCATTTAGAGAATCCTCAAAATTAGCTTTTCGTTTAAAATAAATAGCCGTAAATCCTCTGAATTTTCATTGGGGTAGACACAGGTTTACAGCATATATCATGCACACAGGGAAGTCGACCTGCCGACATATGACTTAACAATGCCGGGTCAGGGAGAAGAGGAACTGCCGGCATATGACTTAACAATGCCGGGTCACGGAGAAGAGGAACTGCCGGCATACGACTTAACAATGCCGGGTCAGGGAGAAGAGCAACTGCCGGCATATGACTTAACAATGCCAGGTCACAGAGAAGAGGAACTGCCGGCATATGACTTAACAATGCCGGGTCACGGATAAGAGGAACTGCCGGCATATGACTTAACAATGCCAGGTCACGGAGAAGAGGAGCTTTCAACATGTGACTTAACAATGCCGGGTCAAGGATAAGAGGAACTGCCGGCATGTGACTTAACAATGCCAGGTCAAGGAGAAGAGGGACTGCCGGCATGTGACTTAACAATGCCGAGTCACATTGAAGGGGAGCTTTCAACATATGACTTAACAATGCCGGGTCACGGGGAAGAGGAGCACCCGGCATGTGACGTAACAATACGGAGTCACAGGGAAGAGGAGTTGCCGTCATGTGACTTAACAATGCCAGGTCACAGGGAAGAGGAGCACCCGGCATGTGACGTAACAATGCCGAGTCACCGGGAAGAGGAGTTGCCGTCATGTGACTTAACAATGCCAGGTCACAGGGAAGAGGAACTGCCGGCATATGACTTAACAATGCCGAGTCACCGGGAAGAGGAGCTGCCCATATGTGACTTAACAATGCCGGGTCATGAGGAAGTGAAGCTGCCGACATATGACTCAACAAGTCACGAGTCACGGGGAAGAGGAGCTGCCGACATATGACTTAACAATGCCAGGTCACAGGGAAGAGGAGCTGCCGACATGACTTAACAATGCCACGTCACGGGGAAGTAGACCTGTCGGCATGTGGCTTAACAATGCCGAGTCACAGGGAAGAGGAACTGCCGACAGACTTAACAATGCCGAGTGACAGGGAAGAGGAGTTGCCGTCATGTGACTTAACAATGCCAGGCCACAGGGAAGAGGAACTTCCGGCATGTGACTTAACAATGTCAAATCACAGGGAAGAGGAGCTTCGGACATATGCCTTGATAAATTATTATGCGATTTGCAGGTCAGTCAACAGAAAACCGTGTTTTCCCGTCTGCAGAGTTCCGTACTAGTACACTGCATATATGTATGTTATGGGTGAGGTGCTAGGTGTAATCCAAGCGTTGGCGTAGATAAAACTGCATCTGTTTATTTGAGATGGAACAGTTATTGATTTAATAGATGTTAATCATCCTGAAGGCTATTAAGGGTCATACCTTTGGACAATGCTTACCTGTTCAGCTCAAATAAGTCTCTGAACATATAAATAACGTAGAGCGGTTGTTCATCACCGGTTACCGCCCATGGCGAGAAGTTGTAGCTGAAATGAACAACAACTTTATTTCAATTCATACAATAACAATCCTCATTTCTGTCATCTATAGTTTCCTTCTTTAGAGATAACTATTTTATGTTGTAGTTAATCAGTCTATAGCTTTATTTAGCCAAACGTGTATGTTTATGTTGTGTCTCAGTGCGTGGCCTATGCTATCTATCAATGGAATGCCCAAACTTTGGACATCAATGGCGCCAATTTGCCCTTAGGTCTTTGTCATAAACTCACTCTATTAGATGAGGAAGCTTGTCAGGTACAGCCTTCATCTTTAGTTCCTCGAACTCGTCCTCAGCACACTGACTATGGTAGGACAGAACCTCCAGAGCTACGCGGTACTTCTGCTCGGATCTGCGAATCTTGTCGTACAGCTGTGGGGAAAAGAAAACGCCAGGGATTATAAGGTTTTAAAAACGTACTGTTGCCAAATTTGTCAGTGCAGGAATGTTTCTCCATCTCAGGCCATGACCCGCTTGACTGGTGAAGTTTTCAAACTCGCTTTCCATGTCGAAAGTGTCTCCGCTGTCACGCAATGTCGACGTATTTACACATCTTCCGTACCAAATGACCTGTCACAGACACCAGATATGACGCCCGGCTCAGCCCCGGTGAAGGCTGACAGTGTGGGGGGCTGTTCATTTATTTATTTGATTGGAGTTTAACAATGTACTCAAGAATATTTCACTTATACGACGGCGGCCAGCATTATGGTAGGTGGAAACCGGGCAGAGCCCTGGGGAAACCCACGACCATCCGCAGGTTGCTGATAGACCTTCCCACATACGGCCGGTGAGGAAGCCAGCATAAGCTGGACTAATAACTCATAGCGATCGCATTGTTGAGAGGCTCCTGGGTCATGACGCTGCGCTAGCGCCCTAACCAACTAAGCCACGGAGGCCCATTGGTTTGTTCAGAGGTATATGATAAACAAACATGCTCCAGTTAAACATGTGGAATCAAACCTATCAGAATGGTATAAAAAAAACCTCCCTGAGAGGAAAATGCGTACAAGACCACTTGATTGCTTCCCAGCATGACATGCAGAGAGTGTTTACCTTAGCATGATGGAGAGCCAGTCCACAGTACACAGCAAACGTCTCAAACGATTCCTCATCCGCTTTATTAAACACACCATTGAGTTTATTCACCATCTGAACAACACCTATAATTCTGCAAAATAAAACAAAATGAAGAAATATATGAATAATTTTACTTAAAAGTTTCCGCTTCATATTTAAGGGTGTGTAATTTAGACGTTTGTATTATTTTACTGTCTCTTCAGGTCAAATGTTAACATGGAAAAAAGTTGAAAGTTTGCTATGCGTTCACAAAATGAGATGCAACATTTTAAATTCTTTTCCTAGAATATTTCCTACATACAATAAAATGCCCTCTGGTTTGAAACTGTTGAATACAGATGATGGTTCAGTTTGTGAAACGAAAGAATTCATGTTCTCAAAACTTCAAATTCACGTACTGTTACAAGGCAAACTACTCAGTGTAGGTAATGGGGAAGTCACTCTACTTACATTCCTCGGATGTATATAGGCATGCACAGGATGGTTTTTGTCGTGTAACCGGTTTGAAGATCGACCTCCCTGGGAAAGAGATGACAAAAACAATCAACGATTATCAGGGATTTCTGATGTTGTGTTTTCACCGCCTAAAATCGATCACAAGCAAAAGTCATGATGAACACAGCGTTATTAATCAAAGCAAGTTAATATGCGAGAAGATAAAGACACAACTAGATGAATCTAATAACAATGGTAACACTATGACTTTGTCATGTGTCCCGTTGTATTTACTGTCAACTGAATGGAATCCTCAGTTTCCAGCTTTTCATGATAATCAAGAACGCGATCTTCAAAGCAAGACATGCTTTGGTCATGACTTATTCATCAACACGTTTCATGGATTTTTGATCTCAAAGGCACTCATAATTACAATGTCACATCTTAACGGCAAGTGTGAAGATTTAAGATTTTCACATCTTACGGTTAAGTATATGCCTGACGAAAGACTTAAAACATTGTTCATAAAAACAGTTAAATTGATTTTTTTACAATGTTTTCAATCTAGTAAACACTGGATTCTGCGGCATCAAGACAATATTGTCCCTCTTAGAGTCGATTTTTAATTTTAATTGAATTAAAGGTTAATCCTAAAATATCACTGGAACAATAACTGTCATCATGCGATTTAGTCTAATTCTTTATTTGCTTGATGAGGATGACCCACAGCCAACTGGCCACTTGGTGATCTCATACGTCTGAGGAATCGTTGTGACCAAGCTGGGAATCATCATTTATAAGAGATAGGTGGAAACAAACCACAATGTAGACCAAAATGCATGGCCGGGAACTGTTCACCCAATCCCCTAGTCATGTCCAATAAATTAAGCTTGCATTATAAAACGTCTCACCAAGGCAGTGACTGTGAGTTCAAATCTAACTCATGCTGGGAAGGTCTTGCAGCAACCTGCGGATCTTCGTTGGATTCCTCCGGGCTTTGCCCGGTTCCTCCTACCGTGATGCTGGCAGCCTGAATTGCCATATTCGTGTTGTAAGGCGTAAAGCATAAATCAAATAAATAAGTAAACAAGTAAAGATATACGAGCGACAGGAGTGGTTTTACCTGTGAATCTATCATCTTTATATGCGTCTGAAATATTGAGAATTTGTCCTGTAGATGCCACGTGACCTGCAACACCTTTGTCCATGGGGAATCTAAAAAACGTAAAGACGGTGTGCTATTTATTTAGACACAGTTTTCTGCGGATTATACATGTCAAAATAAGCTTATATAACATAATCATTTCTCGTAGAGCTGTTAGCAGACGGTTTAACTTGTGTCAACGTTTTAATAAAGGATTGAGGACAAATCTCAACAGACGAAATGCCACCGTTTGCATTTGAATATTTTTCAAAGCATTTTTATCATTTTGAATAGCCATAAATTGAAATTAATGATAAAATAATTAATAACTTCACGAGCATTAAAATTAATTCATGAACAAAGAATTTAACAAAAATCTTCATTATTCTAAACTATGTTTAACCACAAAACGTAGCAAACTGAAAATGCAGCAAGATGGAAGACATACCGATAATAAAAGTAACAACATGACACTAACTGGAATATGAAGTGAGGTGAATAGTGAGGGATAATCGGAGAAAAGTGCTGTAACAAGTGATGATGATGTGATTCAGTCAGAGGAGTTTCACACGTGTAGTGGCGGGGGGGGGGGGGGGCAATTGATCGTCTGTGTCGCTAACTAACTAGGCGAAATTCTCTATACATTCCTAAAAGGTTGACGCTCTAACTAGCTTTTGCTATTCCAAGCAGTTACAAAGGTGAAGTCATCTACTAAGCAGATGTCTTGCCTTAGGCTCCACGCGCCTTTTCTAAAGTATAGCAGTGTTAGGTTTTCATCCTAACACACAAAGCATGCATGGTAGTATACAACCTACATCGGAAGGTTTAACGTGGCAGTCAAAATAGTGAAACATGACAGCTTGTAATTTTATCCAAAAAAGTTCGAACCGAAAGGAAAATATGTAAAACAGAGACAACTAATACCACAAAGCATAAAAACAGCCGTTCCTTTCTGCTAAATCTTTGGCGTGACGGTTTATTTCGCAAGTACTTGAAAAAAGCTGTACCTGTTTCAAGTATTTCTTATTAATAAACATCCAAAACTTCAACCCAATTGCTCTACCTCAGCGTTTCTGTCACTAAATAAATAATTCACCTGAAAAACCTGGATAGGAAATTACGCTTTCAAATTAAGATGAACAAAATCATACTGTAAAAGCTATTAGGCAACGTCTATTAGTCTAACATACAAACGTATAAGTAATGCAACTGCTCGAAACTTTTCCCACAGTTAAGTCCCACAATTGAGCTCTACGATTTCTCTGTCACCTATTTTGATCGACAGGTTGCAGTTAATACAGGATACTTTAGGAGATGGTTTCATCTGTATGTCTAAAGGGTAAATGCTTAGGTTAAAACAGTGCAATTCAAAAAAATTTGTGGTTAGTTTTTCTTTTAGAATAAAACTTAAAACGGTGCCATAAAAAACATCTTCAAAGATAATAACGTGCTTTTTTAGAAATAAGAAAAAAAGCATAAAAAGGAATAAAAAAAATAAATAAAATAAGAAAAACTTAGAAGGAAAGCTGTATTTCTGGTTAGCGGTGGTCACAACACTACATACTTGTTGAGAGCACAACCAGACCTTATCTCTTTCTGAAGTACTGGGTTTTTGTCTGGCTCCTCCGTGGAACCGGTGTCAAATATTCGGGCGTACAGTTCACGTGATCGCATATCGACCAGGAAAAGCGACGCCCTATCAGCATTCACAAGCTTTTTTGCATAGTTCTGTCAAAGAATACAGATAATGGTTTTGTATACAAAGGCTTAATAGAGAACTCGTACCAGTCGCTTGGAACAAAATAAGCCATTTCCTGCTGTGAAACGTGCAAACATAATCCACGTTCTTTTCTGTTACAAGAATGCATTTTATGTTCTGTGTGTTCTGTCTGTGCGATGTCTGCGGGATGTCTGCGCGATGTCTGTGCGATGTCTGTGCGATGTCTGCGGGATGTCTGTTTAGATCACTGTTTGATTTAGACTGTTATTTCAGACAATGTAGGCTGTGCCGAGTCAAACTGCTCCTTCTTAGCAAATGTAGCAATTTTTGCTTATATATAGGTTCCATCTGCCTTGTGATTGATTACAAGCAACGCGAGACATCACGAGGTTGTGCTTTATCAATTAGTTATTGATTTTTGCTGAACAAACCACTTCGCCTGAAATAATGTACGAGTCAAAATAACAGTGTCTTCAGCTCCCCTTGCGACGAGATTTGATGTTAATATATCCTCTGCACCGAAACCTAACCTGATCTCTCGGTTGCTTTTGTCCTGGCGCTGCTCAGTACCCACGTCAAATATTCGGGCGTACAGTTCATGGGTGTGGTTATCCAACAGAAACAAGGAGGCACGATCTGCGTTCACCAACTTTTGAGCAAAATTCTGGACACAAACATTTAAATGATACATTTTTACCACACCAAAATTATCGGCCTCGTGTTTTATAACAACGATAAGGTTCCACAAATAAAATAAACCGGTAACTCTACAATGAAAAATAAAAACTTCCGTTCATGTTAACTGGAATCGTCTAAGTGAAGAAAAGGTCATGTTACATGCAGCACTCGGCCATGGAGATGTAATTCATTCTGTCAAGTCTCCTCACAAGGTTTTAACGGAAGCTTGTTTTATCAGTGTAATATCTGATCCACTAATAGCTTATTTTTTTCGGTGAAATGTCTAAATCATTAATGTAGGCCGACAATTTTTCTTTAGCTATACTGCTAATAATGGACAGGTGATTTCTTGCCTGTAGAGTACAGACAACAGATCAAATTTAATAGATTTCAGATTTTCCTTGGATATAGAATTTAGTTTCATACCTTTGTAGAATATGGAAAATGGCGTTACACAACAATCAAAAAACTAAATTAATAGAACAAAAAGTAATCACATGTGAAGAAACAAGTCAAATCACAATTACACTGGAAAAATGAATCCCAATGAAAAGATACAAAAACATTAAACTATAACTGGAAATGATCCGTTACACTCATTCATTTTTTCTTTGGCAGTTTCAGAAATACGTGGAACAGATAACAACACTGTATCATAAGTATCATGTATCATATATGTATCAGCAAATTCTTAAATAAAATTTAAATAATTACTGAAAACCTGTTAATTTATAAAAAAAGCCACAAACTTGGGCTACTGATTGAGTTATGTGGGGAAGAGACATTCTCCGACCACTCACCATAATCTTCATTATAAGAGTGTCCATGCTGACGATATCTTGAAATATTGATCTGTAATAAATTAATTAGAAACAAGTTAAAAAGAAACATAAACGTGTGCTGATCAGGTGCGTGGATCAACGTTTGCATAACGTTTGTCCTTTGTCAAATTATACACGATTACGTATAATCAGTTATAATTAAAAATATATTAGTTTGCAACACAACAAATATATGTTTACTTCAAAATGTGTGAAATGTTAAAAAAAACATAGAGAAGCTGGGCGAGGGGCTCAGTGCGATACCAAGTGTGGTGTACTTACTTAGTTACAGTTAATAGGAAATCGTTGAGTTTCCGCTGTCTCGTCATTGCATGGTACATCTGTGAAAATCAAGGTTTATACGTGTTTAAGAATACGTGATTCTTGGAAACAATCACTATTATTATTATTATTAAAGCCAAAGTGCAACTGATTTTCAAATCGGTAATCTTAATCGCCCATGCATGTGTATTACCATACTCAGTTAAGTTATTTACCATGTCATAGACTCTACATTAAACAGTGACTTTGATCGTC
Organism: Liolophura sinensis; assembly: GCF_032854445.1. Classification (NCBI taxonomy): domain Eukaryota; kingdom Metazoa; phylum Mollusca; class Polyplacophora; order Chitonida; family Chitonidae; genus Liolophura; species Liolophura sinensis. Next base: position 146,993 of record NC_088301.1, on the reverse strand, counting down.
TTTTCTGTGCATACCCGTGTGAACAGTGGTTTTCGGCCACAGGGATTAACTTGAGAAACTGTTTCCATATGTTGATTAAGTTACATGTGTTCACTTTTTGGGAGCTTGAAGCAGTTTTAGAAAATAGGTATTTTTGTGTGAATTATACAGGCGATGCCTGAGTAGTTGTGAATGAAAGTGAAATACAAAGGTGAAGCAAAATAATACCTTCGTGGTTATAAAAAGAGAGATTAGAGTAAAAGACAGAAATTATTAGGAATATCAGAATCATCACACCATCGATATAATACCAAAACACAGAGATGAAATAAATCTGCATTGCTTCAAAATTATGTGGAGTAAAAAGTAGAAAACGAGACTAAAACGATTGTTAATGTATTAAAACGTTTTGAGTAAAAACGAAATGAAATGATTTTTGAGGTGGGGCGAAGCGGTAACAGTTCAGTAGGTAACAGCAGACAAAACTCAAACCCAAAAGTTTAGGACAACAACAACAATAACGGAGTGACGTCGTCGTTTTGACTGTATTCTAGTCACGTGATACAACCAACCTTTAATGACAAGCACACCTGTAGGAACACGTGACGTCGGGACAGATGGAAAAAGACGGTCAGAGGGTGACTTGGATTAACACACATGGACATTATCACAGAAAAGTATTCGTTAAAAAAATTAGTTAAGCAAGTGACACGTATACATATCCTACATGACAACACATTCAACAGTGTAGCCTACACGAACTACCCGTAAAACGATGTAATTATCCTACATGACCACATTCAGCAGTGTACACGAATTACCCGGAAATGATGTAATTATCCTACATGACCACATTCAGCAGTGTACACGAATTACCCGGAAATGATGTAATTATCCTACATGACCACATTCAGCAGTGTACACGAATTACCCGTAAACGATATAATTATCCTACATGACCACATTCAGCAGTGTACACAAATTACCCGGAAATGATGTAATTATCCTACATGACCACATTCAGCAGTGTACACAAATTACCCGTAAACGATGTAATTATCCTACATGACCACATTCAGCAGTGTACACGAATTACCCGGAAATGATGTAATTATCCTACATGACCACATTCAGCAGTGTACACAAATTACCCGTAAACGATGTAATTATCCTACAAGACCACATTCAGCAGTGTACACAAATTACCCGGAAATGATGTAATTATCCTACATGACCACATTCAGCAGTGTACACAAATTACCCGTAAACGATGTAATTATCCTACATGACCACATTCAGCAGTGTACACAAATTACCCGTAAACGATATAATTATCCTACATGACCACATTCAGCAGTGTACACGAATTACCCGTAAACGATGTAATTATCCTACATGACCACATTCAGCAGTGTACACGAGTTACCCGTAAACGATGTAATTATCCTAAATGACCACATTCAGCAGTGTACACAAATTACCCGTAAACGATATAATTATCCTACATGACCACATTCAGCAGTGTACACAAATTACCCGGAAATGATGTAATTATCCTACATGACCACATTCAGCAGTGTACACGAATTACCCGGAAACGATGTAATTATCCTACATGATCACATTCAGCAGTGTACACGAATTACCCGTAAACGATGTAATTATCCTACATGACCACATTCAGCAGTGTACACGAATTACCCGTAAACGATATAATTATCCTACATGACCACATTCAGCAGTGTACACGAATTACCCGTAAACGATATAATTATCCTACATGACCACATTCAGCAGTGTACACGAATTACCCGTAAACGATGTAATTATCCTACATGACCACATTCAGCAGTGTACACGAATTACCCGGAAATGATGTAATTATCCTACATGACCACATTCAGCAGTGTACACGAATTACGCTCTCACAATAAATCTGTTGCAATTTATACCTGTTTATAAGGTGCTAGCATAATGACATCTTTACATAAAGTCGCAATACATCATGGAATTTGACACGGAATTTGCTTGTGGCTAATGTTAAATATATTAACAATCTATTAACAAATGCAAATCATTTTTTTGTGATGTTTGACTTTAGACAGCAATAAATCAAGGGAAGCTGATGAGATAAATATATAGTTGAGCTGAGTGAACTTCCTAAGGAGTTCTTAACGGCAACTGCCATCCAGGAAAAGGCATTGTTAAAAAGCAGAGTATGACATCTTGCTCTTTACCTATAGCAGAATAAACCATTTCCATTTTCGAATCAGTTCTAACCCCATTTCATACCCCATGATGATCATAGCTCGGAAGTATGACGGTGCCATTATCGATCTCAACGAGTGTCTACTTTTCAGTGTTGAACCATTTACACGGTCTTCATATATCACTTTATACTTCTGGACAGCATACGACTTCAGTGACATGAAGAACATGTAGATGGCAATTCAGTCTAGGCCATACTATGCATTGCCGCTTAAGCGTTGCTATTTCACTTCTCATACCGATGGGCTTATGGTATAGCGTACGTTTTGCGTCGTTTTAGGCACCATGATTGACCTGTGACATTCAGAATGACATTCATGATCCATGCATGCAAGTGAACGGACATTTTAGGATCCGTGAACAATACTGGAAGAAGTTTGGAATGATACCTCAGCAAAGTGAACAGCTACGCTTCCCCAGAGCAGGAATTTGGCTACCATCTAAAATAAGAAACATGAAGTTAGTAGGAAAGCTATCGGACATATTATGACGTAGCGAGCCGATTCACTGACACTCTCACTTGATACATTTCTTTTTTATTGGGGTATTTTTGCTTGAACAAAGGCATTTTGTTCTGTCTATAACGAAATGAAACAAACCTGACATCTGACGAAAAAGCAATGTGTGAGAGAATTGGCTCAAGCTTGGTTAATATTAGGGTATAATATTTGCATCATACATATACGTATTAGTTAAAAGCCCACTCTTACAGTGTGTTAATCATGGATAACACAGATAGCGGTATACCTCGTGATATTGCACAATAATATCAGTCCACAAGAGGTACCACTTGGCCACCTGGTGGGAGGCAAAAGAACCGTTAAAACAAGGGCAATTACACTCAGAAAGACCACTGTGTATTACAATTTTACAGTCGTTTTTCTGTATGCCCATATATATCACTGCTATGTACATTGTCAGCCTTTCACTAAGGGATGGTGTGGCAGGATCATAACGTATTACATAGTGAAATTCTTTCTTTAAACGTTATTTTAGTTTTGTCTTTCAATCAAAGATAAAATTAATTCCCGACAATGTGCCTGTTAACACACATAAGTTCAATGGTCGAGCATTTCACATACTGATTTTTGAAAATCAAAACTCATGGGAAGGTCTGCTAGCAACCTTTGGATGGTCGTGAGTTTCCCCCTGGCTCTGTCCGGTTTCCTCCCACCATAATGCTGGTGTATAAGGGAAATATTCTTGAGTACGGCGTAAAACACAAATCAAATAAATAAAATAAGTAAAATTTCAAAATTGCTACATAAAAATGTTCTGGTCAGAATGGTCAATCATACCTCTTCGTCATCCACGCTGAAGTAAGGACATCCAATATGTCTGTATAATTCAACCACACCTACAGACAAAACAAATGACAGCGTGAACATACAGTAACATAGCATGGAGCACCCACATAGCCTTATTCAAAGAAGTGGCCGAAAATCCTCCAGGCTTGTTCCCAAAAATGACTTAATTCCACACAATAGTTACACTTCGGGCCCCCCACCCGAAGTAAAAATCTATCGGTACTTACCTAGAACTTCCCCGGAGGAGTATATGATTGGCTGCGCAATCACTGACTGGGCCTTGTCGCTTCCGGATACCAAGCCTTCTGGGAACCGGGAGTCCTGATGGAAATGGCCAACAATGCAGATAATGAAAACCTACTCAGTCTTAACCTAGAAGGATTCTTTTTCAAGGGTTCAAACTCTCAAAAATTTCATGTAAGTGCCTCTGAGAAGGTTAGTTCAACATTCGGTGGCAAACTAAACAATGGTTTCTCTGTAAATATAAGTATTCATGCGCCTTATTAGTAATTTAAACCAATGTCGCAGCGTAATGACCCAGGAGTCTCTCACCAATGCGGTCGCTGTGAGTTCAAGTCCAGCTCCTCTGCGGCCATATGTAGGAACGTCTGCAGCAACCTGCGGCTGGTCGTGGGTTTCCCCTGGGCTCTGCCCGGTTTCGACCCACCATAAGGCTGGCCGCCGTCGTATAAGTGAAATATTCTTGAATACTGCGTAAAACACCAATCAAATAAATAAATAAATAAATAAATAAATAAACCAATGTGTATAAACTCAGAAAATCTACTGACAACGGATTCTCCTCTTTGGATGTAAGGCAGACAAAATACCTACCTGTATTACATCGTTAAACCGAATCTCCTTTTTGCATGTAAGGTAGACGGAATACCTACCTGTATTATATCATTAAGCCGAATGCTTTCCTTTGTATACGCGACATAAGCCGAGAGAGTACTGCCCTTTCCAATGTGTCTTGAATGCACTGATTGGGATTTTCTGAAACATATCATTGTTTTGTTTACAATCATTTTGTTAAGAAACAAAGTACAACGGATTATTTTGTGAAAAACACAAACAGAATTCCAACTAACAATTTACTGCTTTCAAGGGAGGTAACTCTGACACATGAACGCGTTTGAAAACGTGTCAAGCAGAGACATTCACATTAGTGTGATATGCAGTAATATCCACGCTCTTAATTTCCATATTAAATATCTCCATATTAAAGGAGACGAAAACATAAAAATGATGACAAAATCAGATGAAAGAGCGTGAAAACTTATTTAATATAAAACTTGTTTATTTTAATTTTTTCTTTCAGGTGGAAAGTGTATTTGAAAATATTTTTGTATGGTGGATATTTGGGATCACATATATGGTATATGTATATACATTTATATGTATGTATAATATGGTATATATTGTCTTTGCATAATAATGCTTTAAATAAGGATGTGATGCATGACTAATACATTTATCTGAATGTAAATTTGTTGTATATATCCCAACACTTGCAAGCTTAAATCAAGTCGCCATGTAGCTCTCGTATGGTGCAAGATTATTCCCGAGGTTTTTATGTTGTTTTTGTTTTGAAAGCATACATAGTTTTCGTTTGTCACCAAATAATCGAAAAAAATACTTCGTGTCTAAGATATAAAAGTAGTACATACCCCTGACCGTTTGGTTTGTACTGGAAAATCTCCTAGAGAACAAATAAAACAAATATCTTTATCGACACATAGAAAAATCCCCAGGAATAATGACGAGATAATAACACAAACCTAGGGACATCCACACGATACAGGAAACAAAAACAGTCCTGTACCAGAAGCTACAGATAAAGCCGCTGTGAGATAAGACCCATCAGCATGATGGCTTTTATTGAAAAATTATTTAAGATAAGAAGAACTCATCAATATTTTACGTTCTTTGTAAGCCGACCAAAGGCATGGTTAATATCACTGACCTCGTTGTTTTCATCCATCAGGCACAAGTTAAAACCGTCCGCATTCATTGCTGTAAAAAGAATAGCACAGTCAGACCTTGTATTTGGGGCCATACATATGTATATGTATATATATGTATGTGCTTTAATAACACTTTATTTAGTTAAAATATCACTAGAGACATATTTACAAAATTTCCAGAGGCTATTCTCAATGATGATTGAATACATGTTTACATGTTTACGTTCCATCAGAGATATCCCAAGCAGACAGCTCAGGAATGACCTGGTATAAACCAGATAATGTATCTTAAGGCGAGAGCAGAGCTATAATACCACATTAGTGTAATACTACTGCTGAAACACTAGAGTCGCTAACTTCACGCACCCAGCAGTCAACCAATCAAACAGGTTGTTACAAATCTTACCTGACGCCATACAACACGCCAACTCGTACAGAATTTGACTCCGGTTGGACAACTGGTTCATGTCCCTCGTCAAATCTTGCAGGAGCCTCCATTTGTCTGCTTGTAGACAGGACTGTAAACAAGATACCAAAGACTATTACACACTGCCCGAAAACTAAAGGCACTGCATTTCACCTACAGATTACCATCTGTGAAGTAAACAAATGCTTGATCCTGACTGAGTTATCCACCTTTTAGGGCCAGTTAAGAGTTTTTTGTGGAGTTTGAACAATTTTTTCTATCAGAAAAACTGAAATGTTAGTATCATGCCGGACATAATGTCTTACTAGTGCCTGTCTTACTAAAACGCCATGCCGAAGACACCAGACACGACGTCCCGACCAGTCACATTATATCCCCCCCCCCTCCCCCCCTCACCTTGAGCGCCGAGATTACTTACATCAACGTTAAAGTCTTAGGTACGACTCAGTTGGGGATTAACCCTGAGACATACCGTTTACAGGACAGATGATCAATCAGTGTGTACGAAACAACAAAAATGACTTACTTTCCATTTGGCGATTGTTGGTTTTCTGTTTTCTTGAGAATCTCCTACAACATATCAAAATATGAGTTCGTTTTGCGGCAAAGATGGAGGCCTTCACATGTTATCAAGGGACCGATTGTATTTATGCATTTATCTGTTTATTTATTTATTTTACGCCATACTCAAGAAGATTTTACTTTTACGATTGCGACTGACATTATGGTGGGAGGAAACTCGAACAACCGTAAGTTGCTGACCTTCCCAAGTTCGGCCGGAGAGGAGACCAGCCGAACTGCATTTGTGACATATAACACTGACTGAATATGGGGGTTTTATGCTTAAATCTTTCTGGTTACTATAAAAACCAAGGATCTTCTGTACTATCAGCAACATCGTGCCTTACCGTTTATCAGTCCTGACTCTGTCAACCTTTGTCTGTTGCTCTGCTTGCTGTTGGCGAGGCGACGATTGGACCATTTCTCCAAGCGTTCATTATTGATATGTGCTGAGACGTAGCGGTCCAGAAATTCGGGATTTTCATTGAGATATTGTGTCACGACCTCCGTGGTCAAATCTGAAACGCCAACAAATACTGCTACCTCATCTGTGGAGAACATATGTGAAAGTTAGCCAATGACATGCACCTGAACAGGTGTCAGCATTGACATATTTTATCTTATTACATTAATTAATCTGATTGATGTTTGGTACCATACTCAACAGTTTTTCACTCATGTGTACGGCAGCCTGATTTACAGATGGAGGAAGCTCATGTGTACGGGAGCCTGATTTACAGATGTAGGAAGCTCGTGTGTACGGGAGTCTGATTTACAGATGCTCGAAACTCATGTGTACGGGAGCCTGAGTTACAGATGCTCGAAACTCATGTGTACGGGAGCCTGAGTTACAGATAGGGAAAACTCGTGTGTAGGGAAGTCTAATTTACAGATGGAGGAAGCTCATGTGTACGGCAGTCTGATTTACAGATGGAGGAAACTCATGTGTACGGCAGTCTGATTTACAGATGGAGGAAACCGGAGTAAATATTAACGACGCATGACATAAACACTCACGCATTAATGTGCAAACGCCTTGCATAGGCTGGTATAAGATTTTATAAGATTGACTTTTCAGTAAATCATTTCCACGTTTTATTCAAAACACTGGTGTTTTGTAGAAAACATGACATTTCTGCTAGAGTGGTCAAATAGCCGTTTTCATTTTAGCAGGTATATGCCTATCAGTTTTTCGCACAGATCTCACTGCGTCTCCCCTTCGGCAATTTGGTAATTAGAAAGTACACTTCCATATTTACATTTGGTGTTATGTAATAAGAAATCCCTTTGTCTAATGAAACTCACATATGAGTTATCAAACGTAAGTTGATAAAATCATCACACCACCGAGTACAAACCGAGTCTTTGTCTGTTCACAATGTTAATTCATTATCCACGAAATCTTTATTCTCCAGTATATGACGATTAAGCCTAAGCGTATGTTTGTAGCGTACAGCACACACTATCAGCATATAACGGTCAGCTCGTATCTGCCGGACTTCCCTGAAGGTATCCTCTTTCTTATTCCTCATATATATCTCCAGGCTTTCTCAAAAAGCAACACGGATCTCTTCTCAAGTTTCGCTTTCGTCACGACGTGTTCAGGACAACTGGATACCACCTCGATATCATCCAAACAAATTACCATGTTTAGTGCCATTTCATTCCATTTTTCAGGAAAGCTTCAACATGACAAAAGTAAAACGGCAAAATGATGGTTCCCTTTTGCCGGATAAGATTTCCGGGAGACAGGGCCTAGACAAGACCCAGGTTTCCCGACTGCGAATGATAAGAAGAAACGGAAGAATTTTCTCCCACAATGATGCTGGCCGTCGTCGAATAAGTGAAATATTATTGAATATTCAAATTATAAAAAACAATTAAGAAAGGGAAGAAGTCCATGGCACAGATCAAAAAATTTCGTAAAAGCGCTTTCTCTCACGTGATGTCGTGCGCTTGTGCGGAATGCTAATGTGAATTATGGCACTCTCATTTTTGTGACATTCACAGAAATTTAACTTTTACCGCACGATACTGAACAGAAAGGAAACCATGTCTATACCAAAGTTTAAATCTTGAACATGCAGAACATGACAGAATCCACGCGATACGTAGCGGCAACAGCACAGTATTGCGTTGCTTTACGCCTTTGAATCCATTGTGAATAAAAAGGAAAAGAAATGAAAATTACTGATTAAAAAAAATGATATACAGAGAGAATCTGGCATAGTTTTGAAAATTGTCCTTCCAAATTGCTAGATTTTACAATAGGGCGCAAACATCAACAAAAGAGAGTTGGTCGATAGCGATTTATCTGACACCAAATGAAGTAAAAGCTAAATATATAATCAAGCAGATATAATTAAATGAAAATGAATTAGAACTGTAACTCGAAGGTCAACGATATGGTCCTAATGAATTACGCGATCCCTACTTTATTCTGGTCTCTTTAATGAAGACATGTTGTTAAGCTTGTAGACCTACGTCATAAGTCATGCTTTAGGACATATCATTGATGTAAACAGCTGACAACAATTAAGATAAACACTTCCCAACAATTCACTTAGGTGTAATAATTAGATTTAAAGGTCTTCGCATGACGTCAACACGTGACGTCAGCAGTGGATTAAGTTACAAGGTACCACTTTATATGTATTTATACTTGTATGGCTAATGTAGGTGAGAGTGAGGTTTTAGGTGTGTGGGGGTGGGGGGAGGGGGTGTAGGGTTACTGACTTTCGTTACTCCTGCCTGGAGGAGTCTTGTTAACATTACAATCTCAACCACACATTTATAACGGGTACTGCTGGGTCTTTGTGTGAAGGATAAATTGCTCACGAAAAAATGGCCATTGTCTATTGGTTGTTTATCTTATAAAAATCTATCTTTCAAGAAATAGGTAACTGCTGAAGAACTGATGTGGTTAATGGTTAACGGTGCACTTCGTATTTCTGAATCGCTTTGACACACGAAGCACGGGTTCAAACCCGGTCTGGGAAAGGGAATTGGTAGATTTCTTTGCGCGCCAGGTCTTGATTACTATAAGCCGTCGGCAACGCTCGTGTGGGAGAGACACTTGTAAAGACACTTGTCTTTACACCAGTGTGCTGTGCATATCTGTATGGCACCTACTACCATACAACAGTGGAAAGTCATGGAAATCAAAAAAGGCTTTATTCTATCAGGAATAAAATAAAGAAATGTGTTACGATTCAAATTAGATTAATCACGTGACAGAAATGACAATTTCAGCAAATGATGACTGTGACGATTACTTATACATCATCCGGGTTTCGTATTTATTACAGGACTATTTTGTTTCCTGAAAACAACAATATGCCACAGTAACGATTTATGTGCCGATTCTTAAGTTCTATACCAAGACGAAAACGTCAGCAAGGCACATCTGTGAAAGAATAAATGTGCCCCTCGTGACAAACATACGTATACCTGTGACAGACATAGGTGTCCTGTACAGAGGCAAACACACCGACTGACTTTAATACATAACAGCGTACCTGTCATTTTACTTTAATACATAACAGCTTACCTGTCATTTTAACCGCATGCTGCTGGATTACTACTCATAAGTTTCATGTATACGTTGTTTTTTCCTTCTCCCAGATTCAGTGTTCTCCCTGGTTACTACCGACCCTCTAGTACATACCAAGTAAACCCACAAGGTGTTTAGTAAATCACCTGACCCGAATTTTGATCCAGCTGAGATTAGCTTACGTATATATGTACAGCCGAAATCTCTAATACAGGAGTGTCTCTGCACATTCAACTCAAACAAAGCTGACCTCTTTAAATACACACGCACACGTTGGAGTTTTAGTTAATGTTTCAGCTGTTTCCAGGCATTATGAGTTTACGCTGAGATCTTAACTATTAACACTGCGTGAAATTATCAGGTCGATCTGGTCGATACAACAAATATACTTATTTGAAAATGTAACACCCCATTTCCGACAGGTTTCTGTGAATACCTGAAACTCAGCATTGTGTTCATGTTAACTTTCCTGTTGGCGGAAACTTGATAATCTGTTGCCTGGAGCTGAACAAAGCGTATCTCACTCAGAGTGTAAGTAAATTTTTATGGATCTTCGAATTGTGTGTGCTAATGCGAATCTAGGTGTTCGAGAATGGCTTAATGTTGCCTTGAAAACAGTTACCTATCGCTGATGTCATGACTTTAAATCCGGCACATACAGATTCTTTCATTAAGTGTTACATTGTAACTCTTAATGAAACAACTATTTCCTTAAGCGTTGCAATACCATGGCAACCCTTTTTGAAATAACATTTCAATAGGGGTTACATTAGCAACGCTTACTGAAACATTTATTTCAATAAGACCAGTCCATAAATTCTGGCATGGCACATAAAGTGTCTTATTCAAATAATCATATTAAATTCAGGGCTTTTTCCTAACATTTCTGTATTAAATATAGCTGTCCAGGACAGCCATTCGGGGATCGGCTCTGTAATAAATTATATTGGTAATAGTAATGATAACTACGGAAGAAAGGAGAAAAAATGAAAAGGGATATCCTGGCTTTGAACCAGACACTGCCAGTTATTACGTTCAGCGAGACTTGCACTGAAATCCAGTAGAAAGATTATATGAATTCTGCTCATAGAACAAATGACAGAGGGATTACACCGTTGGAAGATTGATTCCCGCGATAAACTGCAGTGACAAGTTTCATGCCGTCTTACACGAAACCCGTATGTCAGGTAGTTGACATTTGAACGGTTTTCAAAACTTTTGTTATTTATTTCATGAAACCTACACAACACACGGAAAAACTAAGAGCAAAATGGAAATAATCCGACTGAAATACTTTCGAATACGTCAAGGTTATACCAAACTTCAAAACTTTTTGTGACGTCATATTCTTGACCAATGGTAAGCTTTAAAAGTTGAAAACGATTTTCGACACCTTCCTCAAACTCTATGCAACTGCGGTCAGTGGACCTAGGGCCAGTCTACAAAAAGATTAGTTCAATTTTACAAGCAATGCTTTCAAACGATTCATTGCTTAGAGTAGTTAGGCGGATCCATGGCAACGTTTTCATAATCCCGTGAAATGCCGTTCATAGTGGTAGGCAATGTTGTTAATATTGTTCGGCAATGCTATTCATCACGACGTTCACAGCTGATCGTTTCACTATGTTGTTCTCAGCTGAGATATTTAGTGATTGAGAAATGATTTACAAGGCTCTTGTTCTTTGTGAAGGCGTTTGTTAGCACGCGGACTGAGCGCTGTGTTGTAAGTGTGTCTCGACCCTCGATAAACAAGTGCTTTGACAGAGTGGTCCGATTTACGAGAGGTTCGCCGTCTACCGGAGTGGTCCCGGCTAACAGCCCAGCTCCCTGCTGAAGAGGTGTTTGTAGCACGACTCCACTGGCGAATACAGACGGAGTTGTCCACGCTGTTCAGATAATTCAATTACCCACAAGATGTCTGGACGTGTAGGTCTCCATAGCGGTCGTGAGAACTTATTAGAAAACTTGAATCAAGTGGTAAGGAGAGCAATGGGCGCGTTTTGATGGAATACATTGGCAGAATAGGCTAGATGATTGATTTAGTAAAGGGAGTTAAAAACAGACAGACAGTCATTGGAATTCACAAGTTTTAAATGCATTCTGTTCTTGTATTTATGACGTAATGTTTTCTGGTCTAGATTAACCGAGTTCCGAATACAGTCTCGATGGCTGGTCTTACTCGTGAAAGACTCGATGTCGCCAAACGCTCATCCGTCACTCACTCATTCGTAACATTGGCAGAGGGCGCAGCTATCACATTTAAAAACGGGAGGCAATTATCTTGCTAGCTATAGGGCTACATACATATCATCTGTTATCAGTGCACTACATATGTTTATACACGTATTTATCGCAACACAGTCAACATAGCTAATACATCCAAACGCGAAAGGTGCCAGATTGAACCTTGATACAGACCAGATCAAGCCAGTTTATTGTAGTTTCATCCTTTTCAGAAATCTGATAAAAGCGCCCTCTATCCTAGAAGAACTAGAGCTAGTGTTTGACGAGTGAGTCTTTGACGACATCTAGTCTTTATGACATGGAGTCATTCACGACACCCATTCTTTTACGACAAGCACTCTTCTACGACATCCAGTATTTGATAAGACTCAGTAGTTGATGACATCAAGTCTTTGGGGAATGAGTGTTTGTTACACGTACTCATCTGTTCTTTGATTGAGCAACTAGATTATTTGTTACCTGTAACACTTTGGGAACAATATTTAGGTTTGTATATATGACGAATTCAGCCTTCCATACGTAGCACTTAACAGCGGAAAATCATGCCAAGAGTTTTACGACACACTAAAACCATCGCGTTTAGGGATCATTTACTTTATAGTTAGCGTACATTGCTCAGCAAAACACACGGTTATTGATTGGTGCGGTATGTGACTAGAGCTGGTTACAGTTAAGATGTATTGACGAAATATGGCCCATCTACGCTTTCTTTCCATTCAAACGAGCTCCATTAGCCACCGACTATAGCAGTAACAGGATTGATGTTGTGTGGACGGATAGAAGGCAGCCTTGATCCGGTTACATTTTATCAAATACACCTTCTAACGATCAACAAGCTACGTGTCGCACAGCCCAAATACAGCGGTTGTAGTGACTTTTTTTTATTTGATTTGTGTTTTACAGCGTATTTAAGAATATTTCACTTACATGTGTGCGACGGCGGCCAGCGTTAGGGTGGGAAGAAAACAGGCTGAGCCTGGGGAAACCCACGACAGGTTGCTGGAAACCTTCCCAAATGCCACCAGAAAGGAAGCAACTATATGCTGGACTTGAACTCACAGCGTCCTGGGTCATTGAGCCGCGCTGGCAAGCTAACCACCACGATGACGGAGGCTCCCACGTTATAGTCAGGCAGAACGTTGGATATAATGGCCGGCATGGGTACTGTCTTACAGCAAGGGTTTACCAGCATTCTGACTGACCTGCAGCAAGGGTTCACCAGAATTGTGACTGCCCTACAGCAAGGGTTCACCAGCATTTAGGATCGCCCTACAGCAAGGGTTTACTGGCGTTGGGACTGCCCTACAGCAAGGGTTCATCAGCATTTAGGATCGCCCTACAGCAAGGGTTCACTGGCGTGGAACTGCCCTACAGCAAGGGTTCATCAGCATTTAGGATCGCCCTACAGCAAGGGTTCACTGGCGTGGAACTGCCCTACAGCAAGGGTTCATCAGCATTTAGGATCGCCCTACAGCAAGGATTCACTGGCATGGGACTGCCCTACAGCAAGGGTTCATCAGCATTTAGGATCGCCCTACAGCAAGGGTTCACTGGCGTGGAACTGCCCTACAGCAAGGGTTCATCAGCATTTAGGATCGCCCTACGGCAAGGGTTCACTGGCGTGGGACTGCCCTACAGCAAGGGTTCATCAGCATTTAGGATCGCCCTACAGCAAGGGTTCACTGGCGTGGAACTGCCCTACAGCAAGGGTTCATCAGCATTTAGGATCGCCCTACAGCAAGGATTCACAGGCGTGGGACTGCCCTACAGCAAGGGTTCATCAGCATTTAGGATCGCCCTACAGCAAGGATTCACTGGCGTGGGACTGCCCTACAGCAAGGGTTCACCATACAGCAGTGCTTGAGACTGTCGTACAAAAGGGTTTAAGGGCTTTGGGAACATCCTACAACAGGGTTTAGCAGCATGGATGCAGACCTACAACAAGACTTCACTGGCTTTGGGACAGACCTACAGCAAGGATTTACCGGCATAAGGATAGACCTACAACAAGACTTCACTGGCTTTGGACCGTGCAACAACAGGGTTTGCCAGCATTGTGACTATCCTACGACTTGGTTCACTGGGGCCGTCATACAACAAAACAAACCGACACTGATTCGTGGCAGAATATCGGCGACAGGCAATATAAATTATTCTCCATGCATTACTCTGACGCCTAATTAACTGACGACCACAAGATTTAAAACTACGGATGTTGAAGTATCTTAGCTTTAATACCACGGAAGCTTAACTATCTTAGCTTAATACCATAGATGCTGATCTATCATGCTTCAGTGAAGTCTGAATCGGGAGGGAAATTACTGATCTGACAGCTGACGTCATGCTCTCTGCAGCAAAATATATTTGTTCAAACGAAGCCGTCGAGTGTTGGAAGCGAGCGTGTAAATTGTCCCCGAGCTAGTTTGCATTGTTACATATGTACACAGACTCTTCGGACGCATGATTTCAACAGGGATATATCCAGCCTTGCCCGTGTATGCCAGCAAAAAAGATATTCCTCAATCGATTCATGTCTGTATGGTACGTACAAATATGCCATAATTGCCATATACAATAATTGCCGTGCAGTTTGATTACCCTTCCCCTGCCCGTCCATGCCAAGGCGTTCCACTCAAACACAGATATAATTAGTGCGTCAAGACAATGTCCTAATTATTAATAGTTACGCCTAATTTGTCGAGATGAAAACGACAAGCTTGGACTCACGACCGGATTCCCAGCACTTGCCATCAGAATACTGGGCCATACGACATGCTTTGTTTGTCCAAAAGATTCCAACCCCGTTGCGTTCCCCAAACCATTTGTCACGCACATTTGAGGGCTGAATACGCACAACATGAACTCTCGGACAAAGGCCAATACCGCAGACTTACACAACTTAATAAGTTCATAAATAAGAATGCAAGAAAATAAATATTCAGCCCACCAAACGCAGCTATCTCTAAGTTGATCAACCCTAAAGCTGGCGGCCACAAAAATGAAGCAATGCTTTTCACAGAAATATGAAGGTTAAATAATACCAACGGTAAATGTTACACAATGTTATAAAACTGTCGGTCTGTCTGTCCATTTGTATGTCTCTTTAAATGTTGGCATTTGTACGTTTGTCTAAATGTTGGCATTTGTACGTTTATCTAAATGTTGGCATTTGTACTTTTATCTAAATGTTGGCATTTGTACGTCTGTCTAAATGTTGCCATTTGTACGTCTGTCTAGATGTTGCCATTTGTACGTCTGTCTAAATGTTGCCATTTGTACGTCTGTCTAAATGTTGCCATTTGTACTAAACACTCTCAAGCACTGATTCCCTGAACGATGGACAAATTTACTTGTTTATTCGATTCTCGTTTTACGCCATACTCAAGAGAGTGTTCCACTTATACGACAGCGGCCAGCATTATGGTAAGAGCGGGGCCACCGTGGCTCAGTCGGTTAGCGCGCTAGCGCAGCGTAATGACCCAGGAGCCTCTCACCAATGCGGTCGATGTGAGTTCAAGTCCCCTTCATGCTGGCTTCCTCCCCGGCCGTATGTGGGAAGGTCTGCCAGCAACCTGCGGATGGTCGTGGGTTTCCCCCGGGCTGTGCCCGGTTTCCACCCACCATAATGCTTGCCGCCGTCGTATAAGTGAAACATTCTTGAGTACGGCGTAAAACCCTAATCAAATAAATAAATAAATAAATTCTGGTAAGAGAAAAGCGAGCAGAGCCCTGGGAAAGCCACGGCCACGAGTGGACAGATGTTTTCGTACTTATTTGATTGAAAGATCTGGAACTTTCCATAGTGAGATCTGAAAGGAAACACTTAACACTCGTCAATCTGGACACGGTGTATTTTACCGTGATTGCTACTGTCGATCGAGTGACGAACAATCTTTTGTCTATCATAATTTGCGGTCGATTTGTCAGACAGGTCTCGGAACACTGAGAGTATTGATTTCACCAAGAACACACCACGGCTGTTTACTTAGCTTTATTTATCTGGATTTTTCTGTAAATAACTCGGTCCTTCACATTGCAGAGGTACAAGGCTGCGACACTGTGTAAAGAGGACAATTTCGCATCTGTCCAACCGGTACACTAGCAGTTGTTAGTCAGTGTTCAGTTGTCCCGGTCACGTCCCTCGTGAACAATGTCAAGTAATTAAGACTATACCGACCGGGCACATGTCCATGATCGTCACGCGTTAATTAAGCCTCGAGGATTGTAATTAAATGACATGGTATTTCCTACATGGCCATTGGTTCTCAGGTACATAAGAAAAGCATATGATCTGTCACGTGAGGAATTTGAACACGCGTGTATTCATATACCCACAGGGTGCACATACAGTCGATCTTTTTCAGCATTTTCTTTGGACATCTGTGAAAAACAGCGTCTGGTTAAAAGGATTCGTGTTGCGTAACAGTTTAGCCAAATAGCTAGCCGTCCATAACAGTGTGACAAACATGCAAAAACAACAATGAAGACAAAACTTATATTTGTTATAAGAATGCTGAATACCCTGTGGAATGTAGTTAACAATGGCCACTGTTTCGTATATCTATGTTAGGTAGAACTACACCAAATACACATAAAACATCTTACATATATACAGATCTGAAAATCCTTCCAGTGCTTTAATAATAAGCCTAATGGCATCTTACCTTGTGGGGGTATCACGCCATCGTTAGTCAGATATCGTCCCCCAACCATGGTGCCGTTCATTTTTGTACCTTGGCCTGTAAAACAGCGAAACAATCCATTGTTAAGGTTTTATATCCCGTATAGTCGCCTCATAACAGCCTTGTGAAAGTTTACGATCGTCACGCTTGCTCCGATGCACAAAAGTGTATGTACCAAAACACAGGTGCATACCAGCAAAGCACCGGGGCATACGGTCAATCTGCCCTGACTGGGAAAACGCGCAAACCTGCGCTTGTAGCCGCGCTGTACATACGAACATTCCTGAACAAGCTTTAGGAAGAAAATATTAAATCTTCAGAAAAGCATTGAATCATTTTTTATATTGTAGATTCCCCCTCTCTGGTCTGCTGACTTCGTCCCGAGAAGACGAGAATGACCATAAAGTAGAAGATTGATACGACTTTGTTTGGGTCACACTTCAACAGTTTCTTTCTAACAGTTGACTTGCCTTCTGCAGTATTAAGTTTAATATAATAGCGGAAGCTCAACCATCCGTATCGCCGTATGACTATTTAGCTTTACGTTTAAGATCCTAGATACCTGTATAGACCTCTGTGGTACATAAGTGTACATATGGTCTAGATCTCGTGTAACAGAGAACTTTGAAGTTGGTGACCGGGAAATGAAACTGCGAGTGCCGTGGTGGAGATTACGGGGGTAGGGAGTAGGGGTCTAAATACCAGTCTAAATGTTTATTGGGAGAAAGTTACTTTCCTGGCGTCAAATGTGACTCTAAAATGACCATGCCTATGTTGGTACGTTAAGCGTTTATGACTTTTGTTACGATCCCACATGCTATAGCTGTGGCAGTGATATGACGGATCTAACCCCAGGGAACAGTGTGCCATGCCCGCGATATCCCGTCGGCCAGGGGGCGTCATTGTGTTTTTTAAACAATGCGGCCAAACGGGAACCAGATCAAACAGTAATCTAATGTGGTAGTTCATGGCACCATGGCAACCCATACCGTTGATTAGCATCACAAAATTACAACTAGAAGAATAATAAAACAAACAGCAAATGGTAAATGAATGAAACAAAGTATGGCGATGACAAAGTGATTTAGGGAACTTCATGTGTATTAATCGGGAGAGAGGCATGAATCTTGAGCGAGAACCCTGCGCGTGAACCCAGAAAACATTTCTCTTCCCTTTTTGGTAAGTTACGTGGCATTTGCGCTACCAATGCGGGCAACTGTTACGGGCTGTCTAGTCAGCGTAACTCCTGATATGGCACAGATGTCATTAGCGGAGAGTATCAATTGTCTCGCAGGCCATTGTCTTGGGAATCGGTCGATACCAGTATGTGTTCACGAATACAGCAGCTTGGAACAATGCTAACCAGGAGGAAATGACGGAGTAGCTCTAGGCGCTAGCCTGCTTTGATTCATCACGACGTTTGTTTATTGTTATTCGTTCTGTGTTCCAGGTTACAACTAAGATAAATGAAATATATATGATGTATGATTAACTGATTCAAAATTTCCCCTGAAGTCACTCGCTGAAAGAAATGCCTCCAGTTCTATTTTCCCTTCAGCCTAAGGCTTAGTGTCACTATGAAGTTGGTTTATGGAACTCTTTATGGCCAGTGAGTCTAAGGAGCCTTCGAGATTGCCTTCAAGACCACAGGCTAGTGAAGAGTTTATGAAGCAGTTTGCCATATATATTCCGTTCTCACCTAAGTTTTAGTCTTAAACAATCGCAAATTTAAAACCTAATCTCATCAAAAAATGTTTGATCAGAGGTAACAAACAATCTTTGACGATGTCGTGAGCTATGCTTGGAAAATGTCCATTATTTCAGACCACATATTACATTAGACGAATTTCAAATATCGGCTGAAAGTAATTTACCGCAATGTTTGCCCTTGCCGGTCAACATAAAGAACGTTTTAAAACAGCTGCGGGTCAATGCGCATGGCGCACAAATTCTGCAATAGCTTAATGGCGCCAACAAATATGTTACTTGCGGATCGGCCTTCTGAAGTGCTGATGTGAAATGTAGATCTATGTGCTGGATGCTATTCAATAATTCATGTTTTGCCTTTAGTACGGTGTAGGTCTGTTATGCAAATGGGCTCATTTTACACGGGCAAACCACGGGCAAAAGTGAAACACACGCACTTGTCAATGCAAACCAATGTAAGGTACAGGTCTAACCATGTCTAAACGGCTATTTCGTGAACGTTGCTCAAAGCAGCGGTACACCTTTACTCTCAACTACTTAGGGCTATGAACAAGTAGAAAAGAGTGATCCTCTCACAGGAGCGGCCTACATACTGGTGTCATGATCTATACGACATCATCGTCATTTCCCATGGGTAAGTGACGGGCTGGGACAAGACCAAATCAAATATTGATATAACAGATAGCGGTGCCCTACTAAATCAGGAAATATCGAGGCAGATAATATTGACACATTCGAAAAAATAATTCTGTTTCTACCGACAAACTGACCTCATTTCTAAATCATGCTAAAACTGATTGCCTCCGTTTTAGAAATTAAATGGATATGTTAAAATGCAAGATCCGAATTTGAACTCACGTACAATCTGGAAAAAACTGAGAAGTCGCAAATTTGATGCTTCAAAGAATTCCACCTAATTTGTCATTTTCAAGAGTCGACCTGTTAGTTTACCGGAAGTGATTATGCTTTTTCACTGCGTTGAGCACGGAAATAGAAATCGTCTCTCATAATAAACAAATCTGCTGATGATCGTGGCTTTCCCCCGAGCTCTAACCGGCTTCCTCTCATCATTATGCTGACCGCCGTCGGATAAGTTTAATATTCATGAGTGTGGCCCAAAACATCAATCAAATAAATAAATAAATAAATCATAATAACTTTAAACATATAGCTTAATCTAACAACAAACGATGCAAAACTTTTTTTATAGAAGTTCTTTTTACCTTTCGGCTGTACTTTCACAACCGTTATCGTGTCTCAGTTTAGCTACACATATGTACGTGTAAACTATATCTAGACCCTCGACAAGCCAATAGCTTCTTTGCCTAAATCCGGTTGACTTGTTTGATTTATTATTTGGTACTCAGAACGCAGAAGACAGCCACGCCCATGTAGACATTTTATCAAGCTGGTATCTTTTGGTGTCGTTGAACACTCATAGTTAAATGTTTAATGGTTTTTGTTTAATGGCCGCCAACTAGATAGTGTGTTCAACGATTATATCGGAGACTATAACTCGAGGCTCCACCGCCTTGGCTATATATCTAAGGCATGCTACGTAGATACAAGGCTACACTCAACCCAGAGGAATACAGGGGAACCTCGCACTGTTCTTTTGTTCCTACTATAAATTATCGTTCCACTGATAAGCTCAGATTAGCTTTGGTTCTTACTAATTTTCCATTGATTTTTCACCTTAGGACAGAGCAGTATTTAGTAAGAGAGCTGGCGACCGTTTATAGAGTTCAAATGTCTGTTGTGCTGTCTTTCTGACACAGCGACAGTTCCGAACACGGTGGCCGTTCCAACAAAGAGGTGGTTTTTCCCAGCAAAGACAACAACTACCTTTTGTTGAAAATAAACGTGCGAATATTGTAACAGGTTGCCTCTTTGGGACGGGGCTAAATGCATGTAGGCCTACTTATGAAGAAAACAGTTCCCAAAATGTTTTGGCATACAAGCAAATGTTTATGGAACAAATTGCTTCTCAAACATAAAACACCTTTATGTGACATAAGGCGTGTATTTCTAGCTAATTTACCTTTTCGCCTGGGCTGGTATTCCGCCCGGTCACTGTCGCGGTCTGATTTGGTGGTCTTCTCCACAGCTGGTTTAATCACTGTATTCTTCCACTGCCGATACATGGAGACTTGTTATCAGTGAGTACCCGTCAACGGGCACGAATGTATGGCCAAGTGTCTGTGCGTATATTGTATATCCTTCAACGATATGGGGCCATCTTACACTTC
This sequence comes from Liolophura sinensis, assembly GCF_032854445.1. Lineage (NCBI taxonomy): Eukaryota > Metazoa > Mollusca > Polyplacophora > Chitonida > Chitonidae > Liolophura > Liolophura sinensis. The sequence continues at coordinate 126,049 of NC_088301.1, read as the reverse complement.
ATTTCGGGCAGTAATTGACCGCATATACATACAACTGGACCATAACTTGTGACTTTACAACTGTGACAATCACATAAACTCTTCCCCTGCCGTATATTATGCAACTTAAAATGTGTATGGTTTACTACATATCTGGACGGTGCCAGCATTAACACAGAGAGAGGCGATGGCTTGGAGCCAATACCGACGCAGACGGCTTGAATAAGGCAGCCACGGAGACTCCCAGGCTAGAGACTCAAAGAAGTTGTGTACTAATACTCTGCAATCCGCTTGACCAATGGCACCGCGACAAAATTCTTATGGGGTTTGCTCTGGCAGATGTGCATTGGAATGAAACTAAGAATTCGTATACCTTAATCAGTTTTACTGTAAAGTAAGAAACAACAGCACATCCAAACTGTACCAACACTAATGCCGACATAGTCCATACTGCATGACTTGCTCTGTGTTCAATTTAAGTTGGCATAACTTCATTGTGGAGCTATTGATACGGCCAGAAAAACTGGTGAAATGACAACATTAGAATGAAAATCGTGCAAATGACTAGTCTGAGGATGTGAGGAATACTAGCGTCGCAGTAGCTCATATTCCTTTCTTTGTTACGTCAGAATTTCATCATTTCTGTGAAATTTCCACACAAGTACTTAACTATCGCAACACAGACGCGTACCAGTTTCTTAAATGTGTAAAGAAAGTGGTAAAATGCAGAACAATTTTCCCATAATTTCACGGTTATACGGTTGATTAGCGAGTAATTACAGCGCTAAGTGTTAATCGATTGTTTCAGTAGCTTGTCCTTTCAAGCCAGCCATGTATAGCGTTAATAGACGACTAGCGAATTCCACACTCTCGAACTGTTCTAAATTTCGTGGAGGCTATTTAGGTGGATGTCACGGGTACTACGTCACTAATCAGGAATGTATTAAGTAATAATTTATCCTTGATATACGTCCTATGACGGTTTTATAACAGATATAGATACCCCTCCTGTGACGGTTTTATAACAGATATTGATACCCCTCCTGTGACGGTTTTATAACAGATATTGATAGCCCTCAGATATTGATACCCCTCCTGTGACGATTTTATAACAGATATTGATAACCCTCAGATATTGATAACCCTCCTGTGATGGTTTTATAACAGATATTGATACACCTCCTGTGACGGTTTTATAACAGATATTAATACCCCTCAGATATTGATAACCCTCCTGTGACGGTTTTATAACAGATATTGATAGCCCTCAGATATTGATACCCCTCCTGTGACGATTTTATAACAGATATTGATACCCCTCAGATATTGATAACCCTCCTGTGACGGTTTTGTAACAGATATTGATAACCCTCCTGTGACGGTTTTATAACAGATATTGATACCCCTCCTGTGACGGTTTTATAACAGATATTGATAGCCCTCAGATATTGATACCCCTCCTGTGACGATTTTATAACAGATATTGATAACCCTCAGATATTGATAACCCTCCTGTGATGGTTTTATAACAGATATTGATACACCTCCTGTGACGGTTTTATAACAGATATTAATACCCCTCAGATATTGATAACCCTCCTGTGACGGTTTTATAACAGATATTGATAGCCCTCAGATATTGATACCCCTCCTGTGACGATTTTATAACAGATATTGATACCCCTCAGATATTGATAACCCTCCTGTGACGGTTTTGTAACAGATATTGATAACCCTCCTGTGACGGTTTTATAACAGATATTGATAGCCCTCAGATATTGATACCCCTCCTGTGACGGTTTTATAACAGATATTGATACCCCTCAGATATTGATAACCCTCCTGTGATGGTTTTATAACAGATATTGATACCCCTCCTGTAACGGTTTATAACAGATATTGATACCCCTCCTGTGACGGTTTTATAACAGATATTGATAGCCCTCAGATATTGATACCTTTCCTGTGACGGTTTTATAACAGATATTGATACCCCTCCTGTCACGGTTTTATAACAGATATTGATAGCCCTCAGATATTGATACCCCTCCTGTGACGGTTTTATAACAGATATTGATACACCTCCTGTGACGGTTTTATTACAGATATTGATACCCCTCCTGTGACGGTTTTATTACAGATATTGATACCCCTCCTGTGACGGTTTTATAACAGATCTTGATAGCCCTCAGATATTGATAACCCTCCTGTGATGGTTTTATAACAGATATTGATACCCCTCAGATATTGATACCCCTCCTGTAACGGTTTATAACAGATATTGATACCCCTCCTGTGACGGTTTTATAACAGATATTGATACCCCTCAGATATTGATACCTTTCCTGTGACGGTTTTATAACATATATTGATACCCCTCCTGTGACGATTTTATTACAGATATTGATACCCCTCCTGTGACGGTTTTATAACAGATATTGATACCCCTCCTGTAACGGTTTATAACAGATATTGATACCCCTCAGATATTGATACCTTTCCTGTGACGGTTTTATAACAGATATTGATACCCCTCCTGTGACGATTTTATTACAGATATTGATACCCCTGCTGTGACGGTTTTATTACAGATATTGATAACCCTCCTGTGACGGTTTTATAACAGATATTGATACCCCTCCTGTAACGGCTTATAACAGATATTGATACCCCTCAGATATTGATACCCCTCCTGTAACGGTTTATAACAGATATTGATACCCCTCCTGTAACGGTTTTTAACAGATATTGATAGCCCTCAGATATTGATACCTTTCCTGTGACGGTTTTATAACAGATGTTGATACCCCTCCTGTAACGGCTTATAACAGATATTGATACCCCTCAGATATTGATACCCCTCCTGTAACGGGTTATAAAAGATATTGATACCCCTCCTGTAACGGTTTATAACAGATATTGATAGCCCTCAGATATTGATACCTTTCCTGTGACGGTTTTATAACAGATATTGATACCCCTCCTGTGACGGTTTTATAACAGATATTGATACCTCTCCTGTGACGGTTTTATAACAGATATTGATACCCCTCCTGTAACGGTTTATAACAGATATTGATACCCCTCCTGTAACGGTTTATAACAGATATTGATACCCCTCCTGTAACGGCTTATAACAGATATTGATACCCCTCAGATATTGATACCCCTCCTGTAACGGTTTATAACAGATATTGATACCCCTCCTGTAACGGTTTATAACAGATATTGATAGCCCTCAGATATTGATACCTTTCCTGTGACGGTTTTATAACAGATATTGATACCCCTCCTGTGACGGTTTTATAACAGATATTGATACCTCTCCTGTGACGGTTTTATAACAGATATTGATACCCCTCCTGTAACGGTTTATAACAGATATTGATACCCCTCCTGTGACGGTTTATAACAGATATTGATAGCCCTCAGATATTGATACCTTTCCTGTGACGGTTTTATAACAGATATTGATACCCCTCCTGTGACGGTTTTATAACAGATATTGATACCCCTCCTGTAACGGTTTATAACAGATATTGATACCCCTCCTGTAACGGCTTATAACAGATATTGATACCCCTCAGATATTGATACCCCTCCTGTAACGGTTTATAACAGATATTGATACCCCTCCTGTAACGGTTTATAACAGATATTGATAGCCCTCAGATACTGATACCTTTCCTGTGACGGTTTTATAACAGATATTGATACCCCTCCTGTGACGGTTTTATAACAGATATTGATACCTCTCCTGTAACGGTTTTATAACAGATATTGATACCCCTCCTGTAACGGTTTATAACAGATATTGATACCTTTCCTGTGACGGTTTTATAACAGATATTGATAACCCTCCTGTAACGGTTTATAACAGATATTGATACCTTTCCTGTGACGGTTTTATAACAGATATTGATACCTTTCCTGTGACGGTTTTATAACAGATATTGATACCCCTCCTGTGACGGTTTTATTACAGATATTGATACCCCTCCTGTAACGGTTTATTACAGATATTGATACACCTCAGATATTGATACCTTTCCTGTGACGGTTTTATAACAGATATTGATAGCCCTCAGATATTGATACCCCTCCTGTGACGGTTTTATAACAGATATTGATACCCCTCAGATATTGATACCCCTCCTGTGACGGTTTTATAACAGATATTGATACCCCTCCTGTGACGGTTTATAACAGATATTGATACCCCTCAGATATTGATACCTTTCCTGTGACGGTTTTATAACAGATATTGATACCCCTCCTGTGACGGTTTATAACAGATATTGATACCTTTCCTGTGACGGTTTTATAACAGATATTTTGTTATCATCTTTATTACAGGGAGTAAAAGTTGTGCATAATGACAAATCTGAGACACTTTGCTCACTATGGAACAATGACCACTGCCACGTAGCATTATAAACTGTGCTTTAAGTCAAAAATCCCTTTGGAATCGTCTCGGGTTGCTGAGGTGTGTTATGTATTGCGTGACAATAGTTGGCACAGTGTTCAGTATGACAAACAAGTTCGTTAAGGAGAGCGGAGAACGGTGGGCCTCTGTCCTGGGAAAATACCACCTGGTAGTTCTTATGTTTCGTTAGCGGCCCGTTTTTCAGAGACAGGTTTACGTGCAACTAGATGATCGATCTAATCAAGTTATACACATGGAATAAAAAACAAGTGGTAATCAAACAATTCCCCACAGAAAAAGGAATATATGACAAGAAAAAAATAAGGCCCTACGAAGTTTGCCGAGGTATTTTACCTACTCAAAGATTTCCTAATCTAAGTCCAGTGCTATGTCTCTCTGTATGATTTATCTTGATTTCACGTGCAGGCCGTGACCCTATTGAAGTTGACGCCGCTTAATATTAAAGAAGCGGATTTCGAGATATCGAAATTTCCTCGCAATACCAAAATTTCATACCTATCCCAAAAACATGCATGTATGACGTTGTAAATGTGTAACTAAAATAATTGTAAAAGTTGAGTTACATTAAATAAATGAAAAAGGCTTCGTTTTTAAAGCATTTAATATGTTAAGTGCATAGGTTTTAAGGGCGTAACTTTTCATGGAGAGAGCTAACAGAATATATTCTACGCGTTTGGGTTGATGAAATACAGTAGGCTTCGCATGCCAAAGTTTTCCGGTAAATAGGCCTGTAAATATGTGGTTGTCAGTCTGGATAAATTTGAATATTTTCGCAATCAGCCAGCCACCAAATAATCACAGGGGTAATTCCTGGGCCAACCAAAACTAGGAATGTATCGAACAACGAGAAAAACATACAATATCTGAAAGAAAGTATGAAAAACATGACAACCAGCACCACAGATCTGGGTTCAATGGCACACATTAGCACGAATGGTCAGGCAGAATACATACGTAGGAACTGACCTGCAAACGAAACTCTACATGTCAAATTCAACCATTTAGGTATCACCTTGATCTCAGCATGTAACAATTTATTACATTAAATGATAATTAACAACTAAAATGTCTCCAGAAAAAGGTGTGTTTAGGGAAACAATATGTTAGGGACATGATCCATTTTAACATGTATAGTTCGTTTTTGATGGTCAGTGTACTAATTGACAGCAATCAAAAGACAAATTCTTACTGAAGTTAGACTTTGACGATGGCCTAGGCCGCTGATCCATTCGCATCTTCATATGGGAGTAGGGCTTTTTAGTATTGGCTGGACCTAAATAAAGTAAACATAAAACGAGGAGACACATAAATAAAACAGCCGTGACATGCAGTACCAGCACGTTAGCTACTTAATAAGTCAAGGTAGTTGAGCTCGTACTACGCATACTACTTAATTACTACTTCCTGCTCTAAATCCGTGTACCTGGGGAACGTGTACAAACTACGTGGTTAAGTAACTGCTCTATGCGTGCACTCTATAGGCTGCCTTAAACGTTAGGCTTCAAACTGTCACAATATCGCCAGGTTAATTTGTATAAAAACGAGGGTAATATTAAACACGCTGAGTTGTCCTGCCGCAAAAAGGAAAAAAAAAACAAACAAACACAAAAAAAACATAGGAACGACTTTCGCACCTGCATGGGGCACCTTACACCTAAAACTTCAAAGGGACACATAGTTTCCTGCCACCATAATGCTGGCCGCCGTCGCATAAGTGAAAACACCAATAAAATAATTAAAATAAATCAAACGGATGTCATCTACAGAGACATATCTCCAGCAGAAGTTTTGTAAACGTTGCTCCTGTATGGCGGTCGTATCCCACATAACGGCAAATGTTTTACTCTTTAAAACTCTGCTTTAGTTGTGACACTTGATTGAAACCACTGTGGGGGAGAATAACAAAGCTGACTGTTCACTATTGGCGAGGATATAGCGCTACACATCCAAGTTTAGTATGAATCTAACAGTTAGTTTGCTTCCATCATAAGTGAAAGTGAAATAATTTTGAGTACGGCGTAAAACACCGATCAGGTAAATAAATAAATAAATAAATAAACAGGAATTTCTTCACGATGTTCAAATGATCTATAGGCAGTTGTCATTGCAGGGGTGTTCATCTGGAACCCTACATAAAAACGTTGCAGGGTTCTCCGTGACATAGTGATTAGCACGCAAACCCAGGACAATAACACTTGAGCCGCTCTTCCTGGCGTCCTCTCCAGGTCGTATGTGAGGAGATCTGACAGCAACTTGCGGAAGGTCGTGGGTTTTCCCTTGGCTCTGCCCAGTTTCCTCATTACATAATACTGGCCGCCGTAAAATATTCTTAAGTACAGGTACGGCGTAAAACGATCAAAACGATAAATAAGTAAGACAATACGAGGTTTGTTTTTTATGACAATAATGACGAATGACACAAAAATATATGCATTTTCCCGAGATTTTACCTCAACAATATAATATTTTACTTTACAGTTACAATAACTTGAATAATATGTCTTTAATGTTCTAAGTCTTTTAAATTTAAGTCTTAGGTTGGTAGTACTTGTCTGATGAGTCTGCTTCCTTTTTAAAGTAAAATTCTCTCTGCTTTTGTGATTTATCCTGTTAAACATGGATGTTTGCCTACCAATTACGTTTATGTGTTTGGTTTACTGACATGTAAATGTAAGTATGAGGTGATAAATACCAATGTGTTCTGGTTGAAAACTGTAATCTCTTAATCTCAAACTAACCATAAAATGTGACACTACTTGAGCAAGCATGCAACTACGTGCCTCATACATAATTTATTATACACAAAACTCTTAAAACATTCTGTGGTTAGGTATTAATACACATTGCATATGTGCTCCCACTTAGAGTACTCACATGTTGTAGTTGACTTATTTATTTTATTTGTTTATTTTATTGGTGTTTTACGCCGTACTCAAGAATATTTCACTTATACGACGGCGGCCAGCATTATGGTGGGTGGAGACCGAGCACAGGCCGGGGGAAACCCACGACCATCCGCAGCTTGCTGCAGACCTTCGTAGTTGATTCTTTCATATCTATTTATTGATACCTAATTAAAATAGGTAATTCGCCAGGTACCTGGCAAACCACATGGCGTAAATCTCAGACTTGTCAACTGGAGTTATGATGTATTAAACCACTTAGCCAGCGTTATTTATCCCTATGCACTATTTAATGGCAAATAATACATATATAGTATATGGTCACTGTATGATAACACTTGTCAGTGCTCGATATGGACGTGTGCATGAAGTGTAATATTTGACAGTTGGTTTGGTTCAGGTGCTGTATGTATTTCTAAAGCGAGTTGGTTTGGTTTATGCGAGATGTGGACGTGTGCATGAAGTGTAATATTTGACAGTTGGTTTGGTTCAGGTGCTGTATGTATTTCTAAAGCGAGTTGGTTTGGTTTATGCGAGATGTGGACGTGTGCATGACGTGTAATGTTTGACAGTTGGTTTGGTTCATGTGCTTTATGTATTTCTAAAGCGAGTTGGTTTGGTTTATGCGAGATGTGGACGTGTGCATGACGTGTAATGTTTGGCAGCTGGTTTGGTTTATGCGAGATGTGGACGTGTGCATGAAGTGTAATGTTTCACAGTTGGTTTGGTTCATGTGCTGTATGTATTTCTAAAGCGAGTTGGTTTGGTTTATGTGAGATGTGGACGTGTGCATGACGTGTAATGTTTGGCAGCTGGTTTGGTTTATGCGAGATGTGGACGTGTGCATGACGTGTAATGTTTGGCAGCTGGTTTGGTTTATGTGAGATGTGGACGTGTGCATGACGTGTAATGTTTGGCAGCTGGTTTGGTTTATGCGAGATGTGGATGTGTGCATGACGTGTAATGTTTGGCAGCTGGTTTGGTTTATGCGAGATATGGACGTGTGCATGAAGTGTAATGTTTCACAGTTGGTTTGGTTCAGGTGCTGTATGTATTTCTAAAGCGAGTTGGTTTGGTTTATGCAAGATGTGGACGTGTGCATGACGTGTAATGTTTGGCAGCTGGTTTGGTTTATGCGAGATGTGGACGTGTGCATGACGTGTAATGTTTGGCAGCTGGTTTGGTTCAGGTGCTGTATGTATTTCTAAAGCGAGTTGGTTTGGTTTATGCGAGATGTGGATGTGTGCATGACGTGTAATGTTTGGCAGCTGGTTTGGTTTATGCGAGATGTGGACGTGTGCATGACGTGTAATGTTTGACAGTTGGTTTGGTTCAGGTGCTGTATGTATTTCTAAAGCGAGTTGGTTTGGTTTATGTGAGATGTGGACGTGTGCATGACGTGTAATGTTTGGCAGCTGGTTTGGTTTATGCGAGATATGGACGTGTGCATGAAGTGTAATGTTTGACAGTTGGTTTGGTTCAGGTGCTGTATGTATTTCTAAAGCGAGTTGGTTTGGTTTATGCGAGATGTGGACGTGTGCATGAAGTGTAATGTTTGACAGTTGGTTTGGTTCAGGTGCTGTATGTATTTCTAAAGCAAGTTGGTTTGGTTTATGCGAGATGTGGACGTGTGCATGACGTGTAATGTTTGGCAGCTGGTTTGGTTTATGCGAGATGTGAACGTGTGCATGACGTGTAATGTTTGGCAGCTGGTTTGGTTTATGCGAGATGTGGATGTGTGCATGACGTGTAATATTTGGCAGCTGGTTTGGTTTATGTGAGATGTGGACGTGTGCATGACGTGTAATGTTTGGCAGCTGGTTTGGTTTATGCGAGATGTGGATGTGTGCATGACGTGTAATGTTTGGCAGCTGGTTTGGTTTATGCGAGATGTGGACGTGTGCATGAAGTGTAATGTTTGGCAGCTGGTTTGGTTTCTAAAGCGAGTTGGTTTGGTTTGTGCAAGATATGGACATGTGCATGAAGAGTATTATATCTGCCGATTCGTTTTGTTCAGGTGCTATGTGGATGTCTGAAGACTTTACTTGGTTAGGTTCAGGTGCTATGTGGATGTCTGAAGACTTTACTTGGTTAGGTTCAGGTGCTATGTGGATGTCTGAAGACTTTACTTGGTTAGGTTCAGGTGCTATGTGGATGTCTGAAGACTTTGCTTGGTTAGGTTCAGCTGCTATGTGGATGTCTGAAGACTTTATTTGGTTATTTTCAGGTCTTATGTGGACGCCTGAAGAGTTTGCTTGGTTTCCGCATCATGTGAAATTCTGCTGAATAACCAAAACGAAGAGTGACGAACATCTACTGTCGCATGTATATCGAGCACTGAGACTTACAATCAGGAAATGAAGAAGACAGTTATAAGATTTCTTACCTGTAATGAGCATATCGTGCACGACATGTTTCTTGTCCCTCCCGGGGTAGAGGGTAGGTCCAGGGCTGGGACCCTTACTACTCGTCCCCTTCCTCCCAAGGCCTGGTAAGGGAGGGAGACGTCTGGCGTTAGTTTGACGGGATGACGACGCCATTCAGATCTGTTTAGCACTGATGGAAATCCTCGGTTAGCTCAGAATGGCTCTTAATGCCGAGTGCATAGCTAGTCACTGCGTGCACAGTTGATAAGTTCCTCTGACGCACATGATTGACACAGGATCCACTACGAGATTTTATGACTGTCTGTGTAAGGTTTCTATAGGGTAGATTCTCTTTAGTAAAGATTTTTCTTGTTGTTGTATTACACAGCAGTGAAATGCGTCGACGCTGTTTTCAACATGTATACATGGGGCAAGAGACTTTCATTCTTCTCATCGCCCGCGATTAGCAGGTATGAAGGGGAACAGCGTTACTGCCGGAGACGTATTCAACTGGAAATAAAAAAGTATGAAAGGGTCACTGACTGTGTTTACGAGTCAATGAAAATATCGTAAAAGAAATAAAGATATCTTTATGATTATTGTCACCTTGTTGGCTGGTGTGGAAGTAAACTGCGCTACGCTTAATAAACCGTGTGTGGCAGTTACCATCCCCGAGTTGCCATTGCGACAATTACCTCTCTTAGTTAGCCGCCACCAACGAGTAGACAGAACCATAGCAAACAAAGCTACTTAACGCGAGGAACAACGCTCTACTTTTCGTCTATCTTAATATGAAAATCTAAACTTTATACCAGAGAGATTGCATCCACGATAATTAATTTCGTGAAGGAGGCAAATACGATGCCGGAATTGTACAATATTACGAGATAATCCGCGTGTGTTGTACTCTGTAAAGACATCGTCATTACTGCAAAGTAAGGATAAAACAACCAGTGAGAGTGGCAGGCACCATATCAACTCCAAATCAGGCCGATGTTCATTCGTACATAGACAGATAGATTTATTTGATTGGTGTTTTACGCCATACTCAACAATATTTCACTTATACGACGGCGGCCAGCATTATGGTGGGACGAAACCGGGCAGAGCCCGGGGGAAAACACGACCATCCGCAAGTTGCTGACAGACCTTCCCACTTACGGCCGGAGAGGAAGCCAGCATGAATTCTGACAAAGAGCATATATACATATAAACAGATATCATATGTTATTGCACGATCAAAGCATTCAGAAATCAACATATGAGAGACTGCATACACAGAAACGAACATAGTTGACTATCCCTAATAGTGACAACACATCCTACGCCTACAGTGTATGAAATAACATAAGTTCTGCAGTACACACAAAAAAAATTGTCCATGTAAACTCTTGCGTAATATGCTTCCCAACAAATTCAAAATAAATATTTTGACGCCATGTCTCCTTCCTAACCGTTATTATACAAAGTAGGTTATGTGTTTACCGGCGTTGTCTTTGCGTGTATATTTTGGATGAATATTTGTCCACAGGTTGTCTATTGGCTAATAAACAGTCTATTAAATTTAAACCCAGCCTTTACAATCCAAGGAATATTTTAAACGATTTTATATTATTAAGAAATAAAACAGTAGTGCAGAATCTCGCCTCTTTGTGAGTATAGGTTGTGAGAGTTAGTATATATTGCAGGTTTTGCGCTCTCGACGTGCCTTTCAGTTGTAACAAAACCCTTTTGAAGGTACTTACATTATGTACCGGTAAATTTTACCAACGTCTCCACATTTTCCTGGACATTTTCTGTAATCTTATTTGATGACTAACAGTACAGTCGGGGCATTAAAAACATGCTAGTACACGGGCAATCGTATTATTTAACCCAAAATGTGATATGATATAGGAGTATACAACACTGCACTGTACGCATTCTCACCGACGCCATCTTACTTTGCTGCCTAATGGAATCGACAGCATCCGTTATTATGTGTCATACATACTGTAACCATGGTAACCGAAGATCCACTGCCATCCCCATCCTCTGGCATTTCCTAGGTTTCGTTTCCTCTGTCTATTCAGTTATAAATGATGGAACACGCTATACCTAACGCAATGTCACTTAGGCAGGTAGGGATCCCTGCTGCAAGCCTCAATGGCGTTACATTTTCTCGCTCAGCGTGTGACGTTTCACCCAGTACGGGGCATTACTTGGGCAACACTGAGCAGCTCCAAGGCAACGTTGGCCAACTGGGGTATAACCTTTGATAGAGAGTTACTTTGGCTGTTTTGTTCGCGTATTAAGTCCGATGACAACACAGCATTCTGAGTAGTCCTAGACCAGTGACGTCTAATAAATTGTAGTTAACATCACTGCATTTTAGTGCCCTAATTCTGCTTAAACCATGGTGCTAAGATTGCAAAATTTGGTATATTTTGGCCATTACATGAAAAGTTAGAATATAAGCGTATCTGAGGTGAACTAAAGTCTGACTTCATGGGTTATAGGTGTGACCATTCTGTCGTCACTGCTCTGGAGACTCTCCTTAACTAGAGGTGTACCCGTACCCCCAGGGACGACGTGAAGATTAAACATGCAGTATACATTATAGTTTTGTAAATGTCGATGCAACAAATGAAAGATTTCGTACATAAATATCAACTAAATATGTCTTCATGTGCGAATCCGAAATTCTACATTTTGAGTCATTAATAACTCACAAACTCATGACACACAGTGACTGGTATTGATAAAACTGATACATCTGCATATTCCAATGTCTGCTAAGTTGGCCTATACAGCTTTGTCGCCATGTTTGCCTTCCCTTCCAAACCTCCCCCACCACCATCCCATCCACCACATCCACCCCCTTCCACTAACTTTTGTGTCTCGGAAACCAAGGCAGAATATATATTCGATGAGTGCTAGCCTAAATAGACACTCTATTCAGTGATCATATTACTTTACCGTTTTTACACGAACATTTTTTTTTATAAAAAAAACCCTACAGCTATAAATCTTTCATTATATGTTGTCTAATGTAGAGAAACTTATTTTTGCTAACCTCTATTAATACAGACTCACCCTTTCATTCTGTCTTCCTTACGAGTAGTCCTCCGCACATGCACGTAAAACCGGCTGGAATATTAATATACGTAAAAATCCAAAATATAATCTACTTCAGTTATATAGTTAATATTTCCAGCTCGTTTTAGACTTTTGTCTAGCATGTTTTACTCAGTGTACCGATAAGGTGAAGTATGGACGTTACATCTTTAGTGTCACGTACCTTCCGCTTACAGTTAGGTCAGCGGAAATCAGCACAAAAAAGTGCTGAAAAGTCACGACTATAGAGGCTGAAGCGTGCACCAGATGTTATTGTGTAACCACAGGGGTGTACACACAACCTAGCCTTTCACACTGCATTCATTAATTAAAATGAGCAAGCTTTAATTTATATCACAATAAATATATCTGTACCCCGTTGACGTAAAACTAGCGTCCAGTCAGAGAAACCAGAGATATAGTGTAGAGTGACAAAGATGGACTTTTCCTTTACAACTGATTCTATTTTATTAGTTCAGATACTCACATGGTAACACGCACTAATCCGGATAACACCACAATAAACCAAAACGATATACCAAATTCTCGCACATCCTCGACTGAATTCAGAACTGAACTGAATACATTCAAAAGGCATAAGAATACATTAAAACGACTCTCTGAAAGCTAGAGGCCTATCGTTCTTACCCGGATCTAGGATTGTATTGGTTTGGAAATTTTGTTGCTGTTCCATTAGCTAAGTCTATATCACTGGTTAGGAAAAACAAAATGGTTTGAGTGTTGTTTTTGTTGTAACCTTAGCTATGTCTATATCACTGGATGAGAGAAACAGAATGGTTTTAGAGTTGTTCAGTTGTAGCCTCAGCTAACCTGGACGAACCGTATGGCTTTCATGGACGGCTTTAACCTGGACGAGATGTATGACTGTCATAGACGGCTTTAACCCGGACGAGCTCTATGACTTTCATAGACAGCTTTAACCTGGACGAGCTGTATGGCTTTCATAGACGGCTTTAACCTGGACGAACTGTATGGCTTTCATAGACAGCTTTAACCTGGACGAGCTGTATGGCTTTCATAGACGGCTTTAACCTGGACGAACTGTATGGCTTTCATAGAGGGCTTTAATCTGGACGAGTTGTATGGATTTCATGAAGGGCTTTAACCTGGACGAGCTGTATGGATTTCATAGACGGCTTTAATCTGGACGAGTTGTATGGCTTTCATGACCGCTTTAACCTGGACGAGCTGTATGGTTTTCATGGACGGCTTTAACCCTGACGAGCTGTATGATTTTCATAGACGGCTTTAACCTGGACGAGCTGTATGGCTTTCATGGATCGCTTTAACCCGGACGAGCTGTATGACTTTCATAGACGGCTTTAACCTGGACGAACTGTATGACTTTTATAGACGGCTTTAACCCGGACGAGCTGTATGGCTTTCATGAACGGCTTTAACCTGGACGAGCTGAATGACTGTCATGGGCTTCTTTAACCTGGACGAGTTTTATGGCTTTTACAGACGACATATATTATTTTAATTCAACCAGTGCAGCAAATCCATCCAAGTAAGACTGGTTAACAGCACGCTATGCACGCTGGCCTCTAACACTGAGACATGACAAAATTCACATGCAAACAAGTTTCTCTTTACACTATTAACACAGACGGGGTTAAACAAGCCCGTAAAATTAAGAGTTTCCTTTGTATGCGACCAATGACTTCTACTAAAAGTACTCTTGTCATTGATAAAGAAGCAGGTGTGCTCGATTCCGATTGGTTTAGAATGCAGCTTTGTGTTCGGAGGTTCAACGGGTACTTGACGAAGGACGGATGTGTCTTCCGAATTCTTCCATCCATTAAACTAACCACAGTCAGTTTGACCCATTCATTTACATTAGCTAAGTTCGAATATTTTCTTATGTGCTCGGAAGGACATATCACGAGAGTGATATTTCAATTTTAAGGGAAAGGCGTCAGCGAATTGATTGTAAGCAGCTTATGAAACAGAAAACCTACAACACTTACTTCTTTATCTAGTTTTCACTCATTCCTCTTCAGTCTTTTTTTTTCACTTTCAATTTGTCTTCAGTCTGCTGTAGGTTAGACATACACAATTCGGACAATTGGGTTCAAGATTTGCCTGCGAACTAAAGGTTAAAGGACCAATGAACACAGACATTTTAGGTTGTTGATACACCACAGATTCCTGCAGTGCTATTTTGCACCTAATTAAATGTCTCTTTTGGATAGAACTGAAGTTTGGAGGTTACTAAGGTAACAAAATAACTTCACATCCAGCAACCATTACTCAAACATGGTGGTCATGCCAAGATGTTTTTTCTCATGTGTTGTAGAGAAAGGTGCAAGCTGCAAGTGGAAGTATGGCACGGTACCACGCCAAAGCTAGGAGATTTTTATTTTTGATTGATTTATTTATTTATCTGATTGCTGTTTTAGGCCGTACTCAAGAATATCTCACTTATACGACGGCGGTCAGCATTATGGTGGGTGGTTTATATTTTTAAGGTTGAAGTTGACAGATTTACTGTATAAAGTATAAGGAACATTAATGTGCTCGTGGAATGTGTCCGATGGACCGGGACAAGTTAGTGTTCTCATGCATCTATAATATCCATGATGAATAGGTAAGCTATTTAGTCTTATTAGAATCAGTTTTCGTCGTTGTTGTCTACATCACTGAAGGATAACTTGTCTACATCACTGACGGATAACTTGCCTACATCACTGAAGGATAACTTGTCTACATCATTGACGGATAACTTGTCTACATCACTGACGGATAACTTGTCTACATCACTGACGGATAACTTGTCTACATCACTGAAGGATAACTTGTCTACATCACTGACGGATAACTTGTCTACATCACTGACGGATAACTTGTCTACATCACTGACGGATAACTTGTCTACATCATTGACGGATAACTTGTCTACATCACTGACAGATAACTTGTCTACAGCATTGACGGATAACTTGTCTACATCACTGACGGATAACTTGTCTACATCACTGACGGATAACTTGTCTACATCACTGACGGATAACTTGTCTACATCACTGACGGATGGGGCAGTAAGCGTAGTGAGAATATTCTATATTAGGTTAGCACTGAACGGCTCTTTTAGGCGTAGCTGTAGTCTCAGTAAACAGTCACTTTTGAGCTACATGTAAAAATTCTATGTTTCGCGCAGCTAATCTGTCACATCGTGAACAGAAAACACCAAATTGTCATTTCTTTATGTTATTTCCTAGGGAAAAACAATACATATATCATGGAAGATGATACGTATTAATAACATTTAGTTTCCTTTTAAATATATCCTAAAGGAAAAAAATCATTTCAACAGCATCCCCACTGATGCCTTTGGACAATCACAGAAATAAGTCTTACCTGTGTGAAGATCGTGCGCCGTCCAGTTGTGCTGGGAATAATCTATCCACACATACTACACGTGTTTGTCATCCCTAAAGCTCAGATTTTGTTTACGGGTAACCTTGGAAACACGGTGTTTCTTTGTATGCCGCTGGGGTGGTGGTCAGCCTCAGCGAGCAAACCCCGGTCGATTGTAGGTGTCTGCATTAGGTGTGGCGCTATACTAAGACTCTTCCCCCATCACAACCACACACTCACACCCGTTCACGTCACCCAGGTGTGTGAAATACAACTGCTGTGTCTGCAAGCACCGAAGAGGAGAGCAAGGTTGGACAGATAGTTCTCCAGCTGCACAACAGAATTATGAACACATTCCTGCATAGCGCAGGAATTAACCTGTCGGTACGTCAATGGACACGCTTTAATGAGGCCGGTATATTAATCAGCGATGGACAAGAGTTCTGTAACCGTGTGGTCTACGGCAGTTGACGGGGAAGGCGTAAGGGAGAGGATCAATAAAGCCAGACCATCGGCGCTCGCCAAGCTGACGTCACTGTGGCTCCCACTGGAAGCTATCACCTGCTGATAATTCATTGCAGGTGTAGACATAACCATGATGTAGCAATCACTAAGTTAAAGGCCATTTACACTCGACAGTTTCCGCGACATACCATGTCAGATCTGACGCTAATTTTAGGCTTCCACTAAAACTGCATAAATCATGCTCAGAAATCATATATCTCTTCAGCATAAGCTACGAAATAAATATTGAGACGTGCTAGACGCTGAAGTAAACTGACGTTCGGTGATTTTCTGCTGACTGCTCCATGAAAGATTCAAGATAAGTTTTTGTCATCACTTCCGATGTTAAATGAAGACTGTAAAACTACTGCCAAGGCCTTATGACGGAACAGGAGTTTTTTTTGCAGTAAATATGTCTAAAAACTGTTCCCCGGGATGCGACGGTTTGCCAGCAGAGTTTTACGTACAATTTTGGCGCCTATTTTCAAAGGTGTTTACAGATGTAGTTAATTGCTGTTTTAACTTGGGTAGCTTAAAAAAACTGGAGGCCCATCAGCTTACTAAATATATATTCTAAGATTGTTTCTAAAGCTTTGTGCAATCGGTTAAAAAATGTGATCGATACAATTGTACTTCAGAATCAGACATGTGGAATACCAGGCCGAATATTTTTGACAATCTCCACATATAACGAAAATACATATGATGATGTTGAACAAAAAGCTTTAAAAGGATGGTTGTTTGACTTAGGCCAGGAGAAAGCCTTTGACAGAGTAGACTAGTATTTTTGTTCAAATGTTTAGAGAAATTTAACTTCGGACCCGACTTTTGTTAGTGGATGCAATTATTATATACTGATATTTTAAGTTGAGTTATTGTGAATGGCCACATAACAGAAGTGATTTAAGCGGCCATTAGAAAGAATAATGAAATTAATGGTGTACGGTTACCCGGCACAAATAAGGAAGCAAGAGTGTCGGCATTTGCAGATAAAACGACTGCAGTTTTATTTGAAAAGAGTTCTGTTAATTAAAATAGCAGAAAGATATGGAAAAACCTCAGGAGCAAAACTCATGTTGTTGAAAAGTTCGGCTTTTCCTATTGGTAACTGGAAAGAAAATAATGTGCACCAAGGTGCGCTTAATGTCACTAAAAACTCTAAGATTTGTGGGGTATTTTTTGGACCAGATCAAAGATAACTCAATTCTGAGCGTGTTTACAGTAAGGTGAAGGAACATGTATCAGCATGGAATGGAAGATATTTGACCCTACGGGGGAGGCCTGTCTTAATTAATACAGTTGCTTTAGCTGTCTTATGGTTTTCTGCACAGTGTACTCTGTTGCCACCTAAATGTGTCAATCAATGTTCCCAAACTGTGTTCAGATTTTTGTGGGATAACAAGCCGGAAAGTTTGAAGAGAGTTATTTTCCTTTTATGTCGTACATAATAAAATAGGGAATTTAGGTCAATACATAAAATAGAATGTGAAATAAAAGCACTTGTTACTCGGCATGTTTAAAAATTAATTCATGGGGTACCAGCGGAATGGAAATACTTTGCCATCTTTTGGTTGGGTTACACATGTTAGTCACAAATGATAAATTAGTGTATTTATTGAAACGAGTAGGTAACTTGCAATTGTTTTATTCACAAAGCAGTCATCTTGTCTGTGATATTTTATTTTAATTAAGATTGCACTGCGATTTCCAAAGTTTGTGCTAGCCAGGTGGTGTTAAATCCTGTGCCACGATGGCTTGTCACCAATCTCCAGCAACGGTATATGTGATAGAATTGGCTTAGAGGGAAGGGGAGAGCGTAGATAAGCGTTTTGATTTTTCTGCGTGTCAATCCGTGAAATCTGGAGGTAACGTGGGAGTTTTTCTCAGATTTTGATGTGTAATAGACCAAAAAGCATACAGGAAGGAGAGAAGTGTAGTTGGTGATCTTGGGGTTGAAGTCCTGAGATTTGGGAAGATGTCAAAACCTATTTCGTTCAACCCTGGAAGCAGGCCTGCACGGACATTGTCGTTAGCTCTGTCTTGTGCTGACAGTACAGCATTCTCCAGTGCTGAGCAGCGGGTGTTATACACGGCCCTGGCTGAAGTGACTGACGTGAAGAAGGACTTTGGTGAGCTTTCAAAATAATTATCTCCGGAAATTATTTTTTGTTCATGTTTCTACAAAGGCTGCACACAGTGCTTTGCTGGATTTGGAAAAAACTGTGCTTGACAAGACGTAGTGGAAAATAACCCCTGCGTATTCAACTTTCATTAATGTAACAGTGCATTGGGCTCCAGATAAAATGCCCGATGAGACTATTGTTAAAGCGCTAAAACCATGTGACGTGTATGGACATAACAAGACCCACGTTTGCAGATGAGGCTTTGAAACACGTGTGCACGGGAATTCACAGTTATAGGTTTAAATGTCACTCTCGAAGCTATGTGCCGAACTTTATTAACTTCTCAGGTGATGTAGTTATGTTTATATACCCGGGACAAGTGTACAGGTGCCGTAAGTGCGGCCAGGCACGGCATAGGGCGTTTGAATGTATGTCTACCTGGTGCTGTAATTGTGATGGGTTTTCCCGCTCTCTGATCCTCACACTGGTATGAACTGCCCTAAAAGCTTTCGTATTGTGATTCCGATAATCATGCTGTAGATAAATGCGCTGCTAATTCTTGGTCTTATGCCGCGACTATTCGAGGTAACGGAGACAAATCAACCCCGTACCCGCCGGTAATGGACGATGACGTCGATGGCCATGACGTCAATGTTGACGTCACGAGTGATTCGAGTGACTCGATTGACTCTGAAAGTGAAAAAGAGGCCGAAATTGAGGATGATGGTATGAGAAGGACTGTGCAGGTGTAGTCAAAGGTGATTGTTCACGTGACCCCGGTGAAATGATGATCGCTGGAGAAAGAGAAAGTGGTAGTTTAACAACAGCGGTTTCGAGAGACCTATATGGGAAAAGGATGAATACCAACCATCTGTGGTGGACCAGAGTGTTGCAGAAAGCACCAGTATGACATGCTCTGGAGAACAGAAGAGTGTAAAAAAGAGGCTAAATTTTACTTCAGTGATGAAGAAGGAAAGGAATGCAGCATTGTGGACGGGTGTGAGAGCGAATGAATGAATGATTATGGCTTAACGCCACATCGGCAATATTTCAGCCATATCGTGGCGAGAACAAGGTGAAAACAGGAGACGGTTAAGGTTTTCGACACGATAGTGAGAACATCAAAAATAAAACAAAAAGTTCGGACGTTTAAACTCAGATAAAAAACTAAAACAGTTAGAACTCGAAAACCAACATATCTTAAAAATAGTACATCGAGAAATCTATATAATCTATATCTGTATATAGCTTTTTTATCTATTTTTTTAAAAAATATTGATGAAAATTAAAATTATATTTTATGATGTAGACCAATGGCCTCAAATAATTTATGACAACATCGCCAGCGATGCTGTCAAATAAATCAAATATAGAATTTCTCCCGAACATGGGCAAAGTCCACACAGTAAACGAAGATATGTTTGATGCCATATTGGGCATCACACCCAACACACTCGGGAGCATTGCTCCCATCTAGTTTGAATTTGTGTGTTAGACGAGAATGCCCAATACGACCCCTTGTTAAAACCACTTGGTCTCTTCGAGACTTTTCGCTAGTATAATTATTGTAGCCAATGACTGGATGAATAGCATGCAGTTTATTATGGACCTGCAAGTCCCATTCACCCTGCCAAAATGGACGAATATATTTAAGAATACTGGACTTCATGTGAGTATAAGAGATTTTAATCTTATATATGGGTTTATTGAGGGCAGCTTTCGCCTCCCCGTCTGCGACTGTATTTTCATGGATACCAGTATGATTTGGTATCCAGCAGAATATAATATCTTTACCTCTTCTAATTAGTTTTCTATGTATAGCTAAAATTTGAAGGATCAAGGGATTTTTAAATTTATTATTCTGTATTGCCAAAAGTCACTGAACGAGTCATTGCATATCATGGCCCTCTGGGCACGCCCAGAAGAAACATATGATGAGACCAGGAGTATCTGGCCTCGGCAGAGAATATTGAAGAAGACGATGGAAGACGAAAGGGAGAGACTGGCTGCTCCATGACACCCGCAGCCGCAGCCCTGTCCTCATCCTTCGACCCGTCAGTGTATGAATTTATAATCCATAAAATTAGCTTTAATTTCAGCAAAACCCTGCTGAATTATAAGAGGGTTTTTTATTGGATTTATTATATACTATCTAAAAAAAGAAACGCATAACCCGTTTTTTTTGCGGAGGTGATGCAGTCTTTTCAATTATGCATAACTAAATAAGAATTGCTATTCTGCAAATATTTTTTTACACAGATTAAGGAAGGGTCCATATTTAGACAACAAGGCCATCAACTTGAGGTAAGACACTCACAATGAGTCTCCCACTTGAGTGGAATGTCAGTATCTGTTGTGACCACCACGGGCACGAATAACAGTTCTGACACGCCTTGTCATGGACTGGATGAGACGCTGGATAGAGGCCTGGGGAATGTTCTGCCACTCCTCCTGCAAACATGCAGCTTGCTCTTGAAGCGTTTGGGGTTGAGGTTGACGTTGGCGTAGACGTCGATCAAGTTCATCCCACAGATGCTCAATTGGGTTAAGATCCGGGGAACGGGACGGCCAGGGTAGCACATTTACATTGTTTTCGGCGATGTAGTCCCTTGTGACACGTGCCGTGTGCGGTCTGGCGTTGTCCTGCTGGAACAACTCCCGCTGAACGTCAATGACAGGTAAGAGGTGTGACTGCAGGATGGTGTCTCGGTAGCGTACGGCTGTAAGATTTCCCTGAACGTGGACAAGATTTGTACGACCAGTATACGATATTGCTGCCCACATCATCACACTCCCTCCACCAAATCTGTCCACTTGGCGTACGCAGTTAGGGGCATAACGTTCGTGAGCACGTCTGTAAACCCGGTGGTTTCTACCATCACGTCTCTGCAATAGGAATCTGGACTCATCACTGAACCAAATGGGTCGCCAGTTGCGTAGATTCCACGCAGTCACGTTGTTACACCATCGGAGGCGATTGGCGCGATGGTGAGGACGCAGCACGATCCCAACATAGGGCCTCCTGGCTCTCAGTCCATGTTCCCTCAGCCTGTTCCGCACTGTCTGACCTGATATCCTCCTCAGTCCCGGTATGCTGGCTGCTGTGCTTTCAGCTGTAGCACAACGGTCACGCAAATGGAGGACCTTTATGTAGCGATCTTGGGCTGCTATAGTGACACCTGGCCGACGGTCATTTGTTGTCCCAGTATTGTTGTAACGGGCAGCAAGCAGTGAAATCGTGCTCTGGCTGACGTGTAGACGCCTAGAAATTTTACGATTGGGACTCTCCAGCTTGAAGTCTTCCAATGGCAATATTTCTTGTGACAGTGTCAAGACGTGGCATGTTGAATCAGCTTGAAAACACCACTTGAAAGACGCCGATTTCCGGCCCGAAGTTGCGGTTTTATAGTCACACACTGCATGCTTTCCATGCGTAAGTTCGGCGTGTAAGACTGCATGTGATGCAGTGTGGTGCTGTATTTTTACTTCTTCCAAAAACGGCCTCCAAACTCAACATTTTCAACCAAGAAATGTTTTGAGGAATAAAATGTGTGCTAACTGTGACTATTAACAATATTAAAACACATTTTGCTCATGAAATGAAGACAAAATGTATTTATTTCATTTTAAAATAAAACAAAACACCTATGCGTTTCTTTTTTTGGATAGTATAATAAGATAGGGAATGGAGGTCTAAACGTACATAATATAGAATGTAAAATAAAAGCACTTGTTACTCGGCATGTTTCAAAATTAATTCATGGAACAACAGCGGAGTGGAAATACTTTGCCATCTATTGGTTGGGTTTACCCCTAAGGCATGTTTGTCGTGAATTCTGTCGTTCCAATGTCCCACATTCTGAAAACATTCCACCCTTTTCTAGACTGGCCTTGAGCGCCTGGAGAGAATTTACCACAGGTGTACAGCAACCTGTAACATTGTGTTCAAGCAGGCATATTTATGAATATTTTGTAACAAAAATAGTACATTGTCCAAGAGTAATGGTGTCTATGTCGCATTTGGACTGGGTTAGAATATGGAAAACTGTGTTTCATCAATTCTTAGATCACAATTTGGTCAACTTCAGTTACAAGTTGGTTCATGACATTTTGCCCGTTAAGGAAAAACTTCTTAGGAGAAATGTAGCCACCGATGACTTGTGTGTTTTTTGCTCCCTGTCTGAAACTCGGCAACATCTGTTTGTACAATGTAAAATCGTTCAGGATGTATTAAATGACTTTAACCGGATATTTGTTTTGTTTGCGAACTACCTACCAAATATGGACTCGGAAACATTAATATACAAGGTATTCAATTCCACCTTTAACCAGGAAGTTAGAGCGGTAATAGTGTATGTCATATGTGTTCTTCAGTTTAGTATTTGGTGTGCACGCAGCGACATAATATTTCAGAAAAAGAAGAGGGATGCTGTTGTTATTGTTAAGGCTGCCAAAGGAGTAATTAAAACCCGTATTCATGTTGACTTTTTCGACTAGACAGGCCATCATTCGAGAAAATCTGGTGTATAAACAAAGACTTCTGTACATTACGGAATGATAAATTAGTGTGTTTATTGAAATGAGCAGCTAATGTGCAATTGTTCTATTCACAAAGCAGTCATCTTTTCTGTGATATTTTATTTTAATTAACACTGCATTGTGATTTCAAAAGTTTGTGATAGCCGGGTATTGTTACATCTTGTGTATTTAATGACAATCTGGGAATAAATTCAACAATTTTCAAAAAAAAAAAAAAATCTCCAGTATACTCAACAACGGTCTGTGTGGTAATTGGATTTGTCCAATGTCAGCCCCAAAAAGAGACATTTCAAAAGCCAGGAGTGATGAAACGTTTTCCGTGTTTGTTCCAGCTTACTCATACACCCGTACTACCCTCAACCACAGAGCATTTTTGTCGATATTTAGACAAATCGGATATGTGGGGAAAATATAGCACATAAAAGTTTTAAAACTGCTCAATCAAGTTCCATGCCAATGCAAACCACATCGCAGATGTACCCACCAAATATTTTAGGGATGGTGCAAAGTCTGGGCACACAATGACACATTACGTGTTTTGGCACAAGTGTCACTACAGGCCACGCACCTCCATTATTTTCCCTCAGCGACAATGTTAACATATAGCGCTGAAGCTCAGTCCCAAAAATTTCGTGGCCAATAAGCTTTGGTGCATGCCTAGCCGAGTCTGTGAGAAAGAAGCCATAAAAATCTTGACCCAGGTTAACGGTGAAAATCCTGGACCTTTCTATGCTGGCAGCATAGGTGTGCCTAGCAACGTCAAGGAGACGTCACTTGCAGCCTCATCACCACTCGTCTCCTTGTGTCTTCTCGCCCAGAATTTCAAACTTTCATCATTAAAACTCATACCCGCTCACAGCTTAGACAATTTCCATCATTTTGATACCTGTAGAAGAAAATCTGCAGACTGGCAGCAAATGAAAAAGACTTTACAGCCTAAATTACAGGGAATTACATTCGTCCCTCCCGAAAAACGTAAGTTGTGTTGGGGGTGTGTGTTCATAAGCCAGAGGTCCGTGGATGGAAACGACGCTTTTCTCACGCTTGTTTTGTCTCTACTGTGCTAAAATTCCACCGCCGCAACGATGGCGGGTCACCATTCTCCAGTTTATTGAGCAACTGTCCGTGTGATAAAGGACTTGGTGCGTCGGCCGGGAATCGAACCCGGATAGACTGCTTGGAAGGCAACCATGCTGACCATTACACCACCGACGCAATCTTATAGGATGTGAGATCCAGCCAAGAGGTTTATTTGAACCCTCCTAGTAGTATCTGGCGTTTCTTGTTTGGCACTTTTTGGCCAAAGATGGGCTTGTTTTGATCAGATGCAATTGTGCCGGTAGTGATTGTGTTGTGTATAGCGCAGACCCTTTCGTTAAACAGCAGAGTGGCGCAGTGGAAGCGTGCTGGGCCCATAACCCAGAGGTCCGTGGATCGAAACCACGCTCTGCTAACACTTGTTTTGTCTCTAGTGTGCTATGTAACACTCAATTCTCGCAACCATGCCTTGTCACAAATCTCCAGTATACTCAACAACGGTCTGTGTGGTAATTGGATTTGTCCAATGTCAGCCCCAAAAAGAGACATTTCAAAAGCCAGGAGTGATGAAACGTTGTCCGTGTTTGTTCCAGCTTACTCATACACCCGTACTAGCATCAACCACAGAGCATTTTTGTCGATATTTAGACAAATCGGATATGTGGGGAAAATATAGCACATAAAAGTTTTAAAACTGCTCAATCAAGTTCCATGCCAATGCAAACCACATCGCAGATGTACCCACCAAATATTTTACGGATGGTGCAAAGTCTGGGCACACAATGACACATTACGTGTTTTGGCACAAGTGTCACTACAGGCCACGCACCTCCATTATTTTCCCTCAGCGACAATGTTAACATTTAGCGCTGAAGCTCAGTCCCAAAAACTTCGTGGCCAATAAGCTTTGGTGCATGCCTAGCCCAGTCTGTGAGAAAGAAGCCATAAAAATCTTGACCCAGGTTAACGGTGAAAATCCTGGACCTTTCTATGCCGGCAGCATAGGTGTGTCTAGCAACGTCAAGGAGACGTCACTCGCAGCCTCATCACCACCTGTCTCCTTGTGTCTTCTCGCCCAGAATTTCAAACTTTCATCATTAAAACTCATACCCGCTCACAGCTTAGACAATTTCCATCATTTTGATACCTGTAGAAGAAAATCTGCAGACTGGCAGCAAATAAAAAAGGCTTTACAGCCTAAATTACAGGGAATTACATTCGTCCCTCCCGAAAAACGTAAGTTGTGTTGGGGGTGTGTGTTCATAAGCCAGAGGTCCGTGGATGGAAACGACGCTTTTCTCACGCTTGTTTTGTCTCTACTGTGCTAAAATTCCACCGCCGCAACGATGGCGGGTCACCATTCTCCAGTTTATTGAGCAACTGTCCGTGTGATAAAAGACTTGGTGCGTCGGCCGGGAATCGAACCCGGATAGACTGCTTGGAAGGCAACCATGCTGACCATTACACCACCGACGCAATCTTATAGGATGTGAGATCCAGCCAAGAGGTTTATTTGAACCCTCCTGGTAGTATCTGGCGTTTCTTGTTTGGCACTTTTTGGCCAAAGATGGGCTTGTTTTGATCAGATGCAATTGTGCCGGTAGTGATTGTGTTGTGTATAGCGCAGACCCTTTCGTTAAACAGCAGAGTGGCGCAGTGGAAGCGTGCTGGGCCCATAACCCAGAGGTCCGTGGATCGAAACCACGCTCTGCTAACACTTGTTTTGTCTCTAGTGTGCTATGTAACACTCAATTCTCGCAACCATGCCTTGTCACAAATCTCCAGTATACTCAACAACGGTCTGTGTGGTAATTGGATTTGTCCAATGTCAGCCCCAAAAAGAGACATTTCAAAAGCCAGGAGTGATGAAACGTTGTCCGTGTTTGTTCCAGCTTACTCATACACCCGTACTAGCATCAACCACAGAGCATTTTTGTCGATATTTAGACAAATCGGATATGTGGGGAAAATATAGCACATAAAAGTTTTAAAACTGCTCAATCAAGTTCCATGCCAATGCAAACCACATCGCAGATGTACCCACCAAATATTTTACGGATGGTGCAAAGTCTGGGCACACAATGACACATTACGTGTTTTGGCACAAGTGTCACTACAGGCCACGCACCTCCATTATTTTCCCTCAGCGACAATGTTAACATTTAGCGCTGAAGCTCAGTCCCAAAAACTTCGTGGCCAATAAGCTTTGGTGCATGCCTAGCCCAGTCTGTGAGAAAGAAGCCATAAAAATCTTGACCCAGGTTAACGGTGAAAATCCTGGACCTTTCTATGCCGGCAGCATAGGTGTGTCTAGCAACGTCAAGGAGACGTCACTCGCAGCCTCATCACCACCTGTCTCCTTGTGTCTTCTCGCCCAGAATTTCAAACTTTCATCATTAAAACTCATACCCGCTCACAGCTTAGACAATTTCCATCATTTTGATACCTGTAGAAGAAAATCTGCAGACTGGCAGCAAATAAAAAAGAATTTACAGCCTAAATTACAGGGAATTACATTCGTCCCTCCCGAAAAACGTAAGTTGTGTTGGGGGTGTGTGTTCATAAGCCAGAGGTCCGTGGATGGAAACGACGCTTTTCTCACGCTTGTTTTGTCTCTACTGTGCTAAAATTCCACTGCCGCAACGATGGCGGGTCACCATTCTCCAGTTTATTGAGCAACTGTTCGTGTGATAAAAGACTTGGTGCGTCGGCCGGGAATCGAACCCGGATCGACTGCTTGGAAGGCAACCATGCTGACCATTACACCACCTACGCAATCTTATAGGATGTGAGATCCAGCCAAGAGGTTTATTTGAACCCTCCTAGTAGTATCTGGCGTTTCTTGTTTGGCACTTTTTGGCCAAAGACGGGCTTGTTTTGATCAGATGCAATTGTGCCGGTAGTGATTGTGTTGTGTATAGCGCAGACCCTTTCGTTAAACAGCAGAGTGGCGCAGTGGAAGCGTGCTGGGCCCATAACCCAGAGGTCCGTGGATCGAAACCACGCTCTGCTAACACTTGTTTTGTCTCTAGTGTGCTATGTAACACTCAATTCTCGCAACCATGCCTTGTCACAAATCTCCAGTATACTCAACAACGGTCTGTGTGGTAATTGGATTTGTCCAATGTCAGCCCCAAAAAGAGACATTTCAAAATCCAGGAGTGATGAAACGTTGTCCGTGTTTGTTCCAGCTTACTCATACACCCGTACTACCCTCAACCACAGAGCATTTTTGTCGATATTTAGACAAATCGGATATGTGGGGAAAATATAGCACATAAAAGTTTTAAAACTGCTCAATCAAGTGCCATGCCAATGCAAACCACATCGCAGATGTACCCACCAAATATTTTAGGGATGGTGCAAAGTCTGAGCACACAATGACACATTACGTGTTTTGGCACAAGTGTCACTACAGGCCACACACCTCCATTATTTTCCCTCAGCGACAATGTTAACATTCAGCGCTGAAGCTCAGTCCCAAAAATTTCGTGGCCAATAAGCTTTGGTGCATGCCTAGCCCAGTCTGTGAGAAAGAAGCCATAAAAATCTTGACCCAGGTTAACGGTGAAAATCCTGGACCTTTCTATGCCGGCAGCATAGGTGTGCCTAGCAACGTCAAGGAGACGTCACTCGCAGCCTCATCACCACCTGTCTCCTTGTGTCTTCTCGCCCAGAATTTCAAACTTTCATCATTAAAACTCATACCCGCTCACAGCTTAGACAATTTCCATCATTTTGATACCTGTAGAAGAAAATCTGCAGACTGGCAGCAAATAAAAAAGACTTTACAGCCTAAATTACAGGGAATTACATTCGCCCCTCCCGAAAAACGTAAGTTGTGTTGGGGGTGTGTGTTCATAAGCCAGAGGTCCGTGGATGGAAACAACGCTTTTCTCACGCTTGTTTTGTCTCTACTGTGCTGTGTAAAATTCCACTGCCGCAACGATGGCGGGTCACCATTCTCCAGTTTATTGAGCAACTGTCCGTGTGATAAAAGACTTGGTGCGTCGGCCGGGAATCGAACCCGGATCGACTGCTTGGAAGGCAACCATGCTGACCATTACACCACCGACGCAATCTTATAGGATGTGAGATCCAGCCAAGAGGTTTATTTGAACCCTCCTAGTAGTATCTGGCGTTTCTTGTTTGGCACTTTTTGGCCAAAGATGGGCTTGTTTTGATCAGATGCAATTGTGCCGGTAGTGATTGTGTTGTGTATAGCGCAGACCCTTTCGTTAAACAGCAGAGTGGCGCAGTGGAAGCGTGCTGGGCCCATAACCCAGAGGTCCGTGGATCGAAACCACGCTCTGCTAACACTTGTTTTGTCTCTAGTGTGCTATGTAACACTCAATTCTCGCAACCATGCCTTGTCACAAATCTCCAGTATACTCAACAACGGTCTGTGTGGTAATTGGATTTGTCCAATGTCAGCCCCAAAAAGAGACATTTCAAAAGCCAGGAGTGATGAAACGTTGTCCGTGTTTGTTCCAGCTTACTCATACACCCGTACTAGCATCAACCACAGAGCATTTTTGTCGATATTTAGACAAATCGGATATGTGGGGAAAATATAGCACATAAAAGTTTTAAAACTGCTCAATCAAGTTCCATGCCAATGCAAACCACATCGCAGATGTACCCACCAAATATTTTACGGATGGTGCAAAGTCTGGGCACACAATGACACATTACGTGTTTTGGCACAAGTGTCACTACAGGCCACGCACCTCCATTATTTTCCCTCAGCGACAATGTTAACATTTAGCGCTGAAGCTCAGTCCCAAAAATTTCGTGGCCAATAAGCTTTGGTGCATGCCTAGCCCAGTCTGTGAGAAAGAAGCCATAAAAATCTTGACCCAGGTTAACGGTGAAAATCCTGGACCTTTCTATGCCGGCAGCATAGGTGTGCCTAGCAACGTCAAGGAGACGTCACTCGCAGCCTCATCACCACCTGTCTCCTTGTGTCTTCTCGCCCAGAATTTCAAACTTTCATCATTAAAACTCATACCCGTTCACAGCTTAGACAATTTCCATCATTTTGATACCTGTAGAAGAAAATCTGCAGACTGGCAGCAAATAAAAAAGAATTTACAGCGTAAATTACAGGGAATTACATTCGTCCCTCCCGAAAAACGTAAGTTGTGTTGGGGGTGTGTGTTCATAAGCCAGAGGTCCGTGGATGGAAACGACGCTTTTCTTACGCTTGTTTTGTTTCTACTGTGCTGTGTAAAATTCCACTGCCGCAACGATGGCGGGTCACCATTCTCCAGTTTATTGAGCAACTGTCCGTGTGATAAAAGACTTGGTGCGTCGGCCGGGAATCGAACTCGGATCGACTGCTTGGAAGGCAACCATGCTGACCATTACACCACCGACGCAATCTTATAGGATGTGAGATCCAGCCAAGAGGTTTATTTGAACCCTCCTAGTAGTATCTGGCGTTTCTTGTTTGGCACTTTTTGGCCAAAGATGGGCTTGTTTTGATCAGATGCAATTGTGCCGGTAGTGATTGTGTTGTGTATAGCGCAGACCCTTTCGTTAAACAGCAGAGTGGCGCAGTGGAAGCGTGCTGGGCCCATAACCCAGAGGTCCGTGGATCGAAACCACGCTCTGCTAACACTTGTTTTGTCTCTAGTGTGCTATGTAACACTCAATTCTCGCAACCATGCCTTGTCACAAATCCCCAGTATACTCAACAACGGTCTGTGTGGTAATTGGATTTGTCCAATGTCAGCCCCAAAAAGAGACATTTCAAAAGCCAGGAGTGATGAAACGTTGTCCGTGTTTGTTCCAGCTTACTCATACACCCGTACTAGCATCAACCACAGAGCATTTTTGTCGATATTTAGACAAATCGGATATGTGGGGAAAATATAGCACATAAAAGTTTTAAAACTGCTCAATCAAGTTCCATGCCAATGCAAACCACATCGCAGATGTACCCACCAAATATTTTACGGATGGTGCAAAGTCTGGGCACACAATGACACATTACGTGTTTTGGCACAAGTGTCACTACAGGCCACGCACCTCCATTATTTTCCCTCAGCGACAATGTTAACATTTAGCGCTGAAGCTCAGTCCCAAAAACTTCGTGGCCAACAAGCTTTGGTGCATGCCTAGCCCAGTCTGTGAGAAAGAAGCCATAAAAATCTTGACCCAGGTTAACGGTGAAAATCCTGGACCTTTCTATGCCGGCAGCATAGGTGTGCCTAGCAACGTCAAGGAGACGTCACTCGCAGCCTCATCACCACCTGTCTCCTTGTGTCTTCTCGCCCAGAATATCAAACTTTCATCATTAAAACTCATACCCGCTCACAGCTTAGACAATTTCCATCATTTTGATACCTGTAGAAGAAAATCTGCAGACTGGCAGCAAATAAAAAAGACTTTACAGCGTAATATACAGGGAATTACATTCGTCCCTCCCGAAAAACGTAAGTTGTGTTGGGGGTGTGTGTTCATAAGCCAGAGGTCCGTGGATGGAATCGACCCTTTTCTTACGCTTGTTTTGTTTCTACTGTGCTGTGTAAAATTCCACTGCCGCAACGATGGCGGGTCACCATTCTCCAGTTTATTGAGCAACTGTCCGTGTGATAAAAGACTTGGGGCGTCGGCCGGGAATCGAACCCTGATCGACTGCTTGGAAGGCAACCATGCTGACCATTACACCACCGACGCAATCTTATAGGATGTGAGATCCAGCCAAGAGGTTTATTTGAACCCTCCTAGTAGTATCTGGCGTTTCTTGTTTGGCACTTTTTGGCCAAAGACGGGCTTGTTTTGATCAGATGCAATTGTGCCGGTAGTGATTGTGTTGTGTATAGCGCAGACCCTTTCGTTTAACAGCAGAGTGGCGCAGTGGAAGCGTGCTGGCCCCATAACCCAGAGATCCGTGGATCGAAACCACGCTTTTCTAACACTTGTTTTGTCTCTAGTGTGCTATGTAACACTCAATTCTCGCAACCATGCCTTGTCACAAATCTCCAGTATACTCAACAACGGTCTGTGTGGTAATTGGATTTGTCCAATGTCAGCCCCAAAAAGAGACATTTCAAAAGCCAGGAGTGATGAAACGTTGTCCGTGTTTGTTCCAGCTTACTCATACACCCGTACTACCCTCAACCACAGAGCATTTTTGTCCATATTAAGACAAATCGGATATGTGGGGAAAATATAGCACATAAAAGTTTTATAACTGCTCAATCAAGTTCCATGCCAATGCAAACCACATCGCAGATGTACCCACCAAATATTTTAGGGATGGTGCAAAGTCTGGGCACACAATGACACATTACGTGTTTTGGCACAAGTGTCACTACAGGCCAAGCACCTCCATTATTTTCCCTCAGCGACAATGTTAACATTTAGCGCTGAAGCTCAGTCCCAAAAACTTCGTGGCCAATAAGCTTTGGTGCATGCCTAGCCCAGTCTGTGAGAAAGAAGCCATAAAAATCTTGACCCAGGTTAACGGTGAAAATCCTGGACCTTTCTATGCCGGCAGCATAGGTGTGCCTAGCAACGTCAAGGAGGCGTCACTCGCAGCCTCATCACCACCTGTCTCCTTGTGTCTTCTCGCCCAGAATTTCAAACTTTCATCATTTAAACTCATACCCGCTCACAGCTTAGACAATTTCCATCATTTTGATACCTGTAGAAGAAAATCTGCAGACTGGCAGCAAATAAAAAAGACTTTACAGCCTAAATTACAGGGAATTACATTCGTCCCTCCCGAAAAACGTAAGTTGTGTTGGGGGTGTGTGTTCATAAGCCAGAGGTCCGTGGATGGAAACGACGCTTTTCTCACGCTTGTTTTGTCTCTACTGTGCTGTGTAAAATTCCACTGCCGCAACGATGGCGGGTCACCATTCTCCAGTTTATTGAGCAACTGTCCGTGTGATAAAAGACTTGGTGCGTCGGCCGGGAATCGAACCCGGATCGACTGCTTGGAAGGCAACCATGCTGACCATTACACCACCGACGCAATCTTATAGGATGTGAGATCCAGCCAAGAGGTTTATTTGAACCCTCCTAGTAGTATCTGGCGTTTCTTGTTTGGCACTTTTTGGCCAAAGACGGGCTTGTTTTGATCAGATGCAATTGTGCCGGTAGTGATTGTGTTGTGTATAGCGCAGACCCTTTCGTTTAACAGCAGAGTGGCGCAGTGGAAGCGTGCTGGGCCCATAACCCAGAGGTCCGTGGATCGAAACCACGCTCTGCTAACACTTGTTTTGTCTCTAGTGTGCTATGTAACACTCAATTCTCGCAACCATGCCTTGTCACAAATCTCCAGTATACTCAACAACGGTCTGTGTGGTAATTGGATTTGTCCAATGTCAGCCCCAAAAAGAGACATTTCAAAAGCCAGAAGTGATGAAACGTTGTCCGTGTTTGTTCCAGCTTACTCATACTCCCGTACTACCCTAAACCACAGAGCATTTTTGTCGATATTTAGACAAATCGGATATGTGGGGAAAATATAGCACATAAAAGTTTTAAAACTGCTCAATCAAGTTCCATGCCAATGCAAACCACATCGCAGATGTACCCACCAAATATTTTAGGGATGGTGCAAAGTCTGAGCACACAATGACACATTACGTGTTTTGGCACAAGTGTCACTACAGGCCACGCACCTCCATTATTTTCCCTCAGCGACAATGTTAACATTTAGCGCTGAAGCTCAGTCCCAAAAACTTCGTGGCCAATAAGCTTTGGTGCATGCCTAGCCCAGTCTGTGAGAAAGAAGCCATAAAAATCTTGACCCAGGTTAACGGTGAAAATCCTGGACCTTTCTATGCCGGCAGCATAGGTGTGCCTAGCAACGTCAAGGAGGCGTCACTCGCAGCCTCATCACCACCTGTCTCCTTGTGTCTTCTCGCCCAGAATTTCAAACTTTCATCATTAAAACTCATACCCGCTCACAGCTTAGACAATTTCCATCATTTTGATACCTGTAGAAGAAAATCTGCAGACTGGCAGCAAATAAAAAAGACTTTACAGCCTAAATTACAGGGAATTACATTCGTCCCTCCCGAAAAACGTAAGTTGTGTTGGGGGTGTGTGTTCATAAGCCAGAGGTCCGTGGATGGAAACGACGCCTTTCTCACGCTTGTTTTGTCTCTACTGTGCTGTGTAAAATTCCACTGCCGCAACGATGGCGGGTCACCATTCTCCAGTTTATTGAGCAACTGTCCGTGTGATAAAAGACTTGGTGCGTCGGCCGGGAATCTAACCCGGATCGACTGCTTAGAAGGCAACCATGCTGACCATTACACCACCTACGCAATCTTATAGGATGTGAGATCCAGCCAAGAGGTTTATTTGAACCCTCCTAGTAGTATCTGGCGTTTCTTGTTTGGCACTTTTTGGCCAAACACGGGCTTGTTTTGATCAGATGCAATTGTGCCGGTAGTGATTGTGTTGTGTATAGCGCAGACCCTTTCGTTTAACAGCAGAGTGGCGCAGTGGAAGCGTGCTGGGCCCATAACCCAGAGGTCCGTGGATCGAAACCACGCTCTGCTAACACTTGTTTTGTCTCTAGTGTGCTATGTAACACTCAATTCTCGCAACCATGCCTTGTCACAAATCTCCAGTATACTCAACAACGGTCTGTGTGGTAATTGGATTTGTCCAATGTCAGCCCCAAAAAGAGACATTTCAAAAGCCAGAAGTGATGAAACGTTGTCCGTGTTTGTTCCAGCTTACTCATACTCCCGTACTACCCTAAACCACAGAGCATTTTTGTCGATATTTAGACAAATCGGATATGTGGGGAAAATATAGCACATAAAAGTTTTAAAACTGCTCAATCAAGTTCCATGCCAATGCAAACCACATCGCAGATGTACCCACCAAATATTTTAGGGATGGTGCAAAGTCTGAGCACACAATGACACAATACGTGTTTTGGCACAAGTGTCACTACAGGCCAAGCACCTCCATTATTTTCCCTCAGCGACAATGTTAACATTTAGCGCTGAAGCTCAGTCCCAAAAACTTCGTGGCCAATAAGCTTTGGTGCATGCCTAGCCCAGTCTGTGAGAAAGAAGCCATAAAAATCTTGACCCAGGTTAACGGTGAAAATCCTGGACCTTTCTATGCCGGCAGCATAGGTGTGCCTAGCAACGTCAAGGAGACGTCACTCGCAGCCTCATCACCACCTGTCTCCTTGTGTCTTCTCGCCCAGAATTTCAAACTTTCATCATTAAAACTCATACCCGCTCACAGCTTAGACAATTTCCATCATTTTGATACCTGTAGAAGAAAATCTGCAGACTGGCAGCAAATAAAAAAGACTTTACAGCCTAAATTACAGGGAATTACATTCGTCCCTCCCGAAAAACGTAAGTTGTGTTGGGGGTGTGTGTTCATAAGCCAGAGGTCCGTGGATGGAAACGACGCTTTTTTCACGCTTGTTTTGTCTCTACTGTGCTGTGTAAAATTCCACCGCCGCAACGATGGCGGGTCACCATTCTCCAGTTTATTGAGCAACTGTCCGTGTGATAAAAGACTTGGTGCGATGGCCGGGAATCGAACCCGGATCGACTGCTTGGAAGGCAACCATGCTGACCATTACACCACCGAAGCAATCTTATAGGATGTGAGATCCAGCCAAGAGGTTTATTTGAACCCTCCTAGAAGTATCTGGCGTTTCTTGTTTGGCACTTTTTGGCCAAAGATGGGCTTGTTTTGATCAGATGCAATTGTGCCGGTAGTGATTGTGTTGTGTATAGCGCAGACCCTTTCGTTTAACAGCAGAGTGGCGCAGTGGAAGCGTGCTGGGCCCATAACCCAGAGGTCCGTGGATCGAAACCACGCTCTGCTAACACTTGTTTTGTCTCTAGTGTGCTATGTAACACTCAATTCTCGCAACCATGCCTTGTCACAAATCTCCAGTATACTCAACAACGGTCTGTGTGGTAATTGGATTTGTCCAATGTCAGCCCCAAAAAGAGACATTTCAAAAGCCAGGAGTGATGAAACGTTGTCCGTGTTTGTTCCAGCTTACTCATACACCCGTACTACCCTCAACCACAGAGCATTTTTGTCGATATTTAGACAAATCGGATATGTGGGGAAAATATAGCACATGAAAGTTTTATAACTGCTCAATCAAGTTCCATGTCAATGCAAACCACATCGCAGATGTACCCACCAAATATTTTAGGGATGGTGCAAAGTCTGAGCACACAATGACACATTACGTGTTTTGGCACAAGTGTCACTACAGGCCAAGCACCTCCATTATTTTCCCTCAGCGACAATGTTAACATTTAGCGCTGAAGCTCAGTCCCAAAAACTTCGTGGCCAATAAGCTTTGGTGCATGCCTAGCCCAGTCTGTGAGAAAGAAGCCATAAAAATCTTGACCCAGGTTAACGGTGAAAATCCTGGACCTTTCTATGCCGGCAGCATAGGTGTGCCTAGCAACGTCAAGGAGACGTCACTCGCAGCCTCATCACCACCTGTCTCCTTGTGCCTTCTCGCCCAGAATTTCAAACTTTCATCATTAAAACTCATACCCGCTCACAGCTTAGACAATTTCCATCATTTTGATACCTGTAGAAGAAAATCTGCAGACTGGCAGCAAATAAAAAAGACTTTACAGCCTAAATTACAGGGAATTACATTCGTCCCTCCCGAAAAACGTAAGTTGTGTTGGGGGTGTGTGTTCATAAGCCAGAGGTCCGTGGATGGAAACGACGCTTTTCTCACGCTTGTTTTGTCTCTACTGTGCTGTGTAAAATTCCACCGCCGCAACGATGGCGGGTCACCATTCTCCAGTTTATTGAGCAACTGTCCGTGTGATAAAAGACTTGGTGCGTCGGCCGGGAATCGAACCCGGATCGACTGCTTGGAAGGCAACCATGCTGACCATTACACCACCGACGCAATCTTATAGGATGTGAGATCCAGCCAAGAGGTTTATTTGAACCCTCCTAGTAGTATCTGGCGTTTCTTGTTTGGCACTTTTTGGCCAAAGACGGGCTTGTTTTGATCAGATGCAATTGTGCCGGTAGTGATTGTGTTGTGTATAGCGCAGACCCGTTCGTTTAACAGCAGAGTGGCGCAGTGGAAGCGTGCTGGGCCCATAACCCAGAGGTCCAATGATCGAAACCACGCTCTGCTAACACTTGTTTTGTCTCTAGTGTGCTATGTAACACTCAATTCTCGCAACCATGCCTTGTCACAAATCCCCAGTATACTCAACAACGGTCTGTGTGGTAATTGGATTTGTCCAATGTCAGCCCCAAAAAGAGACATTTCAAAAGCCAGGAGTGATGAAACGTTGTCCGTGTTTGTTCCAGCTTACTCATACACCCGTACTACCCTCAACCACAGAGCATTTTTGTCGATATTTAGACAAATCGGATATGTGGGGAAAATATAGCACATAAAAGTTTTATAACTGCTCAATTAAGTTCCATGTCAATGCAAACCACATCGCAGATGTACCCACCAAATATTTTACAGATGGTGCAAAGTCTGGGCACACAATGACACATTTCGTGTTTTGGCACAAGTGTCACTACAGGCCAAGCACCTCCATTATTTTCCCTCAGCGACAATGTTAACATTTAGCGCTGAAGCTCAGTCCCAAAAACTTCGTCGCCAATAAGCTTTGGTGCATGCCTAGCCCAGTCTGTGAGAAAGAAGCCATAAAAATCTTGACCCAGGTTAACGTTGAAAATCCTGGACCTTTCTATGCCGGCAGCATAGGTGTGCCTAGCAACGTCAAGGAGACGTCACTCGCAGCCTCATCACCACCTGTCTCCTTGTGTCTTCTCGCCCAGAATTTCAAACTTTCATCATTAAAACTCATACCCGCTCACAGCTTAGACAATTTCCATCATTTTGATACCTGTAGAAGAAAATCTGCAGACTGGCAGCAAATAAAAAAGACTTTACAGCCTAAATTACAGGGAATTACATTCGTCCCTCCCGAAAAACGTAAGTTGTGTTGGGGGTGTGTGTTCATAAGCCAGAGGTCCGTGGATGGAAACGACGCTTTTTTTACGCTTGTTTTGTCTCTACTGTGCTGTGTAAAATTCCACTGCCGCAACGATGGCGGGTCACCATTCTCCAGTTTATTGAGCAACTGTCCGGTGCGTCGGCCGGGAATCGAACCCGGATCGACTGCTTGGAAGGCAACCATGCTGACCATTACACCACCGACGCAATCTTATAGGATGTGAGATCCAGCCAAGAGGTTTATTTGAACCCTCCTAGTAGTATCTGGCGTTTCTTGTTTGGGACTTTTTGGCCAAAGACGGGCTTGTTTTGATCAGATGCAATTGTGCCGGTAGTGATTGTGTTGTGTATAGCTCAGACCCTTTCGTTAAACAGCAGAGTGGCGCAGTGGAAGCGTGCTGGGCCCATAACCCAGAGGTCCGTGGATCGAAACCACGCTCTGCTAACAATTGTTTTGTCTCTAGTGTGCTATGTAACACTCAATTCTCGCAACCATGCCTTGTCACAAATCCCCAGTATACTCAACAACGGTCTGTGTGGTAATTGGATTTGTCCAATGTCAGCCCCAAAAAGAGACATTTCAAAAGCCAGGAGTGATGAAACGTTGTCCGTGTTTGTTCCAGCTTACTCATACCCCCGTACTAGCATCAACCACAGAGCATTTTTGTCGATATTTAGACAAATCGGATATGTGGGGAAAATATAGCACATAAAAGTTTTAAAACTGCTCAATCAAGTTCCATGCCAATGCAAACCACATCGCAGATGTACCCACCAAATATTTTAGGGATGGTGCAAATTCTGGGCTCACAATGACACATTACGTGTTTTGGCACTAGTGTCACTACAGGCCACGCACCTCCATTATTTTCCCTCAGCGACAATGTTAACATTTAGCGCTGAAGCTCAGTCCCAAAAATTTCATCGCCAATAAGCTTTGGTGCATGCCTAGCCCTGTCTGTGAGAAAGAAGCCATAAAAATCTTGACCCAGGTTAACGGTGAAAATCCTGGACCTTTCTATGCCGGCAGCATAGGTGTGCCTAGCAACGTCAAGGAGACGTCACTCGCAGCCTCATCACCACCTGTCTCCTTGTGTCTTCTCGCCCAGAATTTCAAACTTTCATCATTAAAACTCATACCCGCTCACAGCTTAGATAATTTCCATCATTTTGATACCTGTAGAAGAAAATCTGCAGACTGGCAGCAAATAAAAAAGACTTTACAGCGTAAATTACAGGGAATTACATTCGTCCCTCCCGAAAAACGTAAGTTGTGTTGGGGGTGTGTGTTCATAAGCCAGAGGTCCGTGGATGGAAACGACGCTTTTTTCACGCTTGTTTTGTCTCTACTGTGCTGTGTAAAATTCCACTGCCGCAACGATGGCGGGTCACCATTCTCCAGTTTATTGAGCAACTGTCCGTGTGATAAAATACTTGGTGCGTCGGCCGGGAATCGAACCCGGATCGACTGCTTGGAAGGCAACCATGCTGACCATTACACCACCGACGCAATCTTATAGGATGTGAGATCCAGCCAAGAGGTTTATTTGAACCCTCCTAGTAGTATCTGGCGTTTCTTGTTTGGCACTTTTTGGCCAAAGACGGGCTTGTTTTGATCAGATGCAATTGTGCCGGTAGTGATTGTGTTGTGTATAGCTCAGATCCTTTCGTTTAACAGCAGAGTGGCGCAGTGGAAGCGTGCTGGGCCCATAACCCAGAGGTCCGTGGATCGAAACCACGCTCTGCTAACACTTGTTTTGTCTCTAGTGTGCTATGTAACACTCAATTCTCGCAACCATGCCTTGTCACAAATCTCCAGTATACTCAACAACGGTCTGTGTGGTAATTGGATTTGTCCAATGTCAGCCCCATAAAGAGACATTTCAAAAGCCAGGAGTGATGAAACGTTGTCCGTGTTTGTTCCAGCTTACTCTGCTCAATCAAGTTCCATGTCAATGCAAACCACATCGCAGATGTACCCACCAAATATTTTAGGGATGGTGCAAAGTCTGGGCACACAATGACACATTACGTGTTTTGGCACAAGTGTCACTACAGGCCACGCACCTCCATTATTTTCCCTCAGCGACAATGTTAACATTTAGCGCTGAAGCTCAGTCCCAAAAATTTCGTGGCCAAAAAGCTTTGGTGCATGCCTAGCCCAGTCTGTGAGAAAGAAGCCATAAAAATCTTGACCCAGGTTAACGGTGAAAATCCTGGACCTTTCTATGCCGGCAGCATAGGTGTGCCTAGCAACGTCAAGGAGACGTCACTCGCAGCCTCATCACCACCTGTCTCCTTGTGTCTTCTCGCCCAGAATTTCAAACTTTCATCATTAAAACTCATACCCGCTCACAGCTTAGACAATTTCCATCATTTTGATAAATGTAGAAGAAAATCTGCAGACTGGCAGCAAATAAAAATGACTTTACAGCGTAAATTACAGGGAATTACATTCGTCCCTCCCGAAAAACGTAAGTTGTGTTGAGGGTGTGTGTTCATAAGCCAGAGGTCCGTGGATGGAAACGACGCTTTTTTCACGCTTGTTTTGTCTCTACTGTGCTGTGTAAAATTCCACTGCCGCAACGATGGCGGGTCACCATTCTCCAGTTTATTGAGCAACTGTCCGTGTGATAAAAGACTTGGTGCGTCGGCCGGGAATCGAACCCGGATCGACTGCTTGGAAGGCAACCATGCTGACCATTACACCACCGACGCAATCTTATAGGATGTGAGATCCAGCCAAGAGGTTTATTTGAACCCTCCTAGTAGTATCTGGCGTTTCTTGTTTGGCAATTTTTGGCCAAAGACGGGCTTGTTTTGATCAGATGCAATTGTGCCGGTAGTGATTGTGTTGTGTATAGCGCAGACCCTTTTGTTTAGCAGCAGAGTGGCGCAGTGGAAGCGTGCTGCGCCCATAACCCAGATGTCCGTGGATCGAAACCACGCTCTGCTAACACTTGTTTTGTCTCTATTGTGCTATGTAACACTCAATTCTCGCAACCATGCCTTGTCACAAATCTCCAGTATACTCAACAACGGTCTGTGTGGTAATTGGATTTGTCCAATGTCAGCCCCAAAAAGAGACATTTCAAAAGCCAGGAGTGATGAAACGTTGTCCGTGTTTGTTCCAGCTTACTCATACACCCGCACTACCCTCAACCACAGAGCATTTTTGTCGATATTTAGACAAATCGGATATGTGGGGAAAATATAGCACATAAAAGTTTTAAAACTGCTCAATCAAGTTCCATGCCAATGCAAACCACATCGCAGATGTACCCACCAAATATTTTAGGGATGGTGCAAAGTCTGGGCACACAATGACACATTACGTGTTTTGGCACAAGTGTCAGTACAGGCCACGCACCTCCATTATTTTCCCTCAGCGACAATGTTAACAATTAGCGCTGAAGCTCAGTCCCAAAAACTTCGTGGCCAATAAGCTTTGGTGCATGCCTAGCCCAGTCTGTGAGAAAGAAGCCATAAAAATCTTGACCCAGGTTAACGGTGAAAATCCTGGACCTTTCTATGCCGGCAGCATAGGTGTGCCTAGCAACGTCAAGGAGACGTCACTCGCAGCCTCATCACCACCTGTCTCCTTGTGTCTTCTCGCCCAGAATTTCAAACTTTCATCATTAAAACTCATACCCGTTCACAGCTTAGACAATTTCCATCATTTTGATATCTGTAGAAGAAAATCTGCAGACTGGCAGCAAATAAAAAAGGCTTTACAGCCTAAATTACAGGGAATTACATTCGTCCCTCCCGAAAAACGTAAGTTGTGTTGGGGGTGTGTGTTCATAAGCCAGAGGTCCGTGGATGGAAACGACGCTTTTTTCACGCTTGTTTTGTCTCTACTGTGCTGTGTAAAATTCCACTGCCGCAACGATGGCGGGTCACCATTCTCCAGTTTATTGAGCAACTGTCCGTGTGATAAAATACTTGGTGCGTCGGCGGGAATCGCACCCGGATCGACTGCTTGGAAGGCAACCATGCTGACCATTACACCACCGACGCAATCTTATAGGATGTGAGATCCAGCCAAGAGGTTTATTTGAACCCTCCTAGTGGTATCTGGCGTTTCTTGTTTGGCACTTTTTGGCCAAACACGGGCTTGTTTTGATCAGATGCAATTGTGCCGGTAGTGATTGTGTTGTGTATAGCTCAGACCCTTTCGTTTAACAGCAGAGTGGCGCAGTGGAAGCGTGCTGGGCCCATAACCCAGAGGTCCGTGGATCGAAACCACGCTCTGCTAACACTTGTTTTGTCTCTAGTGTGCTATGTAGCACTCAATTCTCGCAACCATGCCTTGTCACAAATCTCCAGTATACTCAACAACGGTCTGTGTGGTAATTGGATTTGTCCAATGTCAGCCCCAAAAAGAGACATTTCAAAAGCCAGGAGTGATGAAACGTTGTCCGTGTTTGTTCCAGCTTACTCATACACCCGCACTACCCTCAACCACAGAGCATTTTTGTCGATATTTAGACAAATCGGATATGTGGGGAAAATATAGCACATAAAAGTTTTAAAAACTGCTCAATCAAGTTCCATGCCAATGCAAACCACATCGCAGATGTACCCACCAAATATTTTAGGGATGGTGCAAAGTCTGGGCACACAATGACACATTACGTGTTTTGGCACAAGTGTCAGTACAGGCCACGCACCTCCATTATTTTCCCTCAGCGACAATGTTAACATTTAGCGCTGAAGCTCAGTCCCAAAAACTTCGTGGCCAATAAGCTTTTGGTGCATGCCTAGCCCAGTCTGTGAGAAAGAAGCCATAAAAATCTTGACCCAGGTTAACGGTGAAAATCCTGGACCTTTCTATGCCGGCAGCATAGGTGTGCCTAGCAACGTCAAGGAGACGTCACTCGCAGCCTCATCACCACCTGTCTCCTTGTGTCTTCTCGCCCAGAATTTCAAACTTTCATCATTAAAACTCATACCCGTTCACAGCTTAGACAATTTCCATCATTTTGATACCTGTAGAAGAAAATCTGCAGACTGGCAGCAAATAAAAAAGACTTTACAGCCTAAATTACAGGGAATTACATTCGTCCCTCCCGAAAAACGTAAGTTGTGTTGGGGGTCTGTGTTCATAAGCCAGAGGTCCGTGGATGGAAACGACGCTTTTTTCACGCTTGTTTTGTCTCTACTGTGCTGTGTAAAATTCCACTGCCGCAACGATGGCGGGTCACCATTCTCCAGTTTATTGAGCAACTGTCCGTGTGATAAAAGACTTGGTGCGTCGGCCGGGAATCGAACCCGGATCGACTGCTTGGAAGGCAACCATGCTGACCATTACACCACCGACGCAATCTTATAGGATGTGAGATCCAGCCAAGAGGTTTATTTGAACCCTCCTAGTAGTATCTGGCGTTTCTTGTTTGGCACTTTTTGGCCAAAGACGGGCTTGTTTTGATCAGATGCAATTGTGCCGGTAGTGATTGTGTTGTGTATAGCGCAGACCCTTTAGTTTAACAGCAGAGTGGCGCAGTGGAAGCGTGCTGGGCCCATAACCCAGAGTTCCGTGGATCGAAACCACGCTCTGCTAACACTTGTTTTGTCTCTAGTGTGCTATGTAACACTCAATTCTCGCAACCATGCCTTGTCACAAATCTCCAGTATACTCAACAACGGTCTGTGTGGTAATTGGATTTGTCCAATGTCAGCCCCAAAAAGAGACATTTCAAAAGCCAGGAGTGATGAAACGTTGTCCGTGTTTGTTCCAGCTTACTCATACACCCGTACTACCCTCAACCACAGAGCATTTTTGTCGATATTTAGACAAATCGGATATGTGGGGAAAATATAGCACATAAAAGTTTTAAAACTGCTCAATCAAGTTCCATGCCAATGCAAACCACATCGCAGATGTACCCACCAAATATTTTACGGATGGTGCAAAGTCTGGGCACACAATGACACATTACGTGTTTTGGCACAAGTGTCACTACAGGCCACGCACCTCCATTATTTTCCCTCAGCGACAATGTTAACATTTAGCGCTGAAGCTCAGTCCCAAAAACTTCGTGGCCAATAAGCTTTGGTGCATGCCTAGCCCAGTCTGTGAGAAAGAAGCCATAAAAATCTTGACCCAGGTTAACGGTGAAAATCCTGGACCTTTCTATGCCGGCAGCATAGGTGTGCATAGCAACGTCAAGGAGACGTCACTCGCAGCCTCATCACCACCTGTCTCCTTGTGTCTTCTCGCCCAGAATTTCAAACTTTCATCATTAAAACTCATACCCGTTCACAGCTTAGACAATTTCCATCATTTTGATACCTGTAGAAGAAAATCTGCAGACTGGCAGCAAATAAAAAAGGCTTTACAGCCTAAATTACAGGGAATTACATTCGTCCCTCCCGAAAAACGTAAGTTGTGTTGGGGGTGTGTGTTCATAAGCCAGAGGTCCGTGGATGGAAACGACGCTTTTTTCACGCTTGTTTTGTCTCTACTGTGCTGTGTAAA
This sequence comes from Liolophura sinensis, assembly GCF_032854445.1. NCBI lineage: Eukaryota > Metazoa > Mollusca > Polyplacophora > Chitonida > Chitonidae > Liolophura > Liolophura sinensis. Next base: position 82,216 of record NC_088301.1, on the reverse strand, counting down.
ATTCCACCGCCGCAACGATGGCGGGTCACCATTCTCCAGTTTATTGAGCAACTGTCCGTGTGATAAAATACTTGGTGCGTCGGCCGGGAATCGAACCCGGATCGACTGCTTGGAAGGCAACCATGCTGACCATTACACCACCGACGCAATCTTATAGGATGTGAGATCCAGCCAAGAGGTTTATTTGAACCCTCCTAGTAGTATCTGGCGTTTCTTGTTTGGCACTTTTTGGCCAAAGACGGGCTTGTTTTGATCAGATGCAATTGTGCCGGTAGTGATTGTGTTGTGTATAGCTCAGATCCTTTCTTTTAACAGCAGAGTGGCGCAGTGGAAGCGTGCTGGGCCCATAACCCAGAGGTCCGTGGATCGAAACCACGCTCTGCTAACACTTGTTTTGTCTCTAGTGTGCTATGTAACACTCAATTCTCGCAACCATGCCTTGTCACAAATCTCCAGTATACTCAACAACGGTCTGTGTGGTAATTGGATTTGTCCAATGTCAGCCCCAAAAAGAGACATTTCAAAAGCCAGGAGTGATGAAACGTTGTCCGTGTTTGTTCCAGCTTACTCATACACCCGTACTACCCTCAACCACAGAGCATTTTTGTCGATATTTAGACAAATCGGATATGTGGGGAAAATATAGCACATAAAAGTTTTAAAACTGCTCAATCAAGTTCCATGCCAATGCAAACCACATCGCAGATGTACCCACCAAATATTTTACGGATGGTGCAAAGTCTGGGCACACAATGACACATTACGTGTTTTGGCACAAGTGTCAGTACAGGCCACGCACCTCCATTATTTTCCCTCAGCGACAATGTTAACATTTAGCGCTGAAGCTCAGTCCCAAAAACTTCGTGGCCAATAAGCTTTGGTGCATGCCTAGCCCAGTCTGTGAGAAAGAAGCCATAAAAATCTTGACCCAGGTTAACGGTGAAAATCCTGGACCTTTCTATGCCGGCAGCATAGGTGTGCCTAGCAACGTCAAGGAGGCGTCACTCGCAGCCTCATCACCACCTGTCTCCTTGTGTCTTCTCGCCCAGAATTTCAAACTTTCATCATTAAAACTCATACCCGCTCACAGCTTAGACAATTTCCATCATTTTGATACCTGTAGAAGAAAATCTGCAGACTGGCAGCAAATAAAAAAGACTTTACAGCCTAAATTACAGGGAATTACATTCGTCCCTCCCGAAAAACGTAAGTTGTGTTGGGGGTGTGTGTTCATAAGCCAGAGGTCCGTGGATGGAAACGACGCCTTTCTCACGCTTGTTTTGTCTCTACTGTGCTGTGTAAAATTCCACTGCCGCAACGATGGCGGGTCACCATTCTCCAGTTTATTGAGCAACTGTCCGTGTGATAAAAGACTTGGTGCGTCGGCCGGGAATCTAACCCGGATCGACTGCTTGGAAGGCAACCATGCTGACCATTACACCACCGACGCAATCTTATAGGATGTGAGATCCAGCCAAGAGGTTTATTTGAACCCTCCTAGTAGTATCTGGCGTTTCTTGTTTGGCACTTTTTGGCCAAACACGGGCTTGTTTTGATCAGATGCAATTGTGCCGGTAGTGATTGTGTTGTGTATAGCTCAGATCCTTTCTTTTAACAGCAGAGTGGCGCAGTGGAAGCGTGCTGGGCCCATAACCCAGAGGTCCGTGGATCGAAACCACGCTCTGCTAACACTTGTTTTGTCTCTAGTGTGCTATGTAACACTCAATTCTCGCAACCATGCCTTGTCACAAATCTCCAGTATACTCAACAACGGTCTGTGTGGTAATTGGATTTGTCCAATGTCAGCCCCAAAAAGAGACATTTCAAAAGCCAGGAGTGATGAAACGTTGTCCGTGTTTGTTCCAGCTTACTCATACACCTGCACTACCCTCAACCACAGAGCATTTTTGTCGATATTTAGACAAATCGGATATGTGGGGAAAATATAGCACATAAAAGTTTTAAAACTGCTCAATCAAGTTCCATGCCAATGCAAACCACATCGCAGATGTACCCACCAAATATTTTAGGGATGGTGCAAAGTCTGGGCACACAATGACACATTACGTGTTTTGGCACAAGTGTCAGTACAGGCCACGCACCTCCATTATTTTCCCTCAGCGACAATGTTAACATTTAGCGCTGAAGCTCAGTCCCAAAAACTTCGTGGCCAATAAGCTTTGGTGCATGCCTAGCCCAGTCTGTGAGAAAGAAGCCATAAAAATCTTGACCCAGGTTAACGGTGAAAATCCTGGACCTTTCTATGCCGGCAGCATAGGTGTGCATAGCAACGTCAAGGAGACGTCACTCGCAGCCTCATCACCACCTGTCTCCTTGTGTCTTCTCGCCCAGAATTTCAAACTTTCATCATTAAAACTCATACCCGTTCACAGCTTAGACAATTTCCATCATTTTGATACCTGTAGAAGAAAATCTGCAGACTGGCAGCAAATAAAAAAGGCTTTACAGCCTAAATTACAGGGAATTACATTCGTCCCTCCCGAAAAACGTAAGTTGTGTTGGGGGTGTGTGTTCATAAGCCAGAGGTCCGTGGATGGAAACGACGCTTTTTTCACGCTTGTTTTGTCTCTACTGTGCTGTGTAAAATTCCACCGCCGCAACGATGGCGGGTCACCATTCTCCAGTTTATTGAGCAACTGTCCGTGTGATAAAATACTTGGTGCGTCGGCCGGGAATCGAACCCGGATCGACTGCTTGGAAGGCAACCATGCTGACCATTACACCACCGACGCAATCTTATAGGATGTGAGATCCAGCCAAGAGGTTTATTTGAACCCTCCTGGTAGTATCTGGCGTTTCTTGTTTGGCACTTTTTGGCCAAAGACGGGCTTGTTTTGATCAGATGCAATTGTGCCGGTAGTGATTGTGTTGTGTATAGCTCAGATAATTTCTTTTAACAGCAGAGTGGCGCAGTGGAAGCGTGCTGGGCCCATAACCCAGAGGTCCGTGGATCGAAACCACGCTCTGCTAACACTTGTTTTGTCTCTAGTGTGCTATGTAACACTCAATTCTCGCAACCATGCCTTGTCACAAATCTCCAGTATACTCAACAACGGTCTGTGTGGTAATTGGATTTGTCCAATGTCAGCCCCAAAAAGAGACATTTCAAAAGCCAGGAGTGATGAAACGTTGTCCGTGTTTGTTCCAGCTTACTCATACACCCGTACTACCCTCAACCACAGAGCATTTTTGTCGATATTTAGACAAATCGGATATGTGGGGAAAATATAGCACATAAAAGTTTTATAACTGCTCAATCAAGTTCCATGCCAATGCAAACCACATCGCAGATGTACCCACCAAATATTTTAGGGATGGTGCAAAGTCTGGGCACACAATGACACATTACGTGTTTTGGCACAAGTGTCAGTACAGGCCACGCACCTCCATTATTTTCCCTCAGCGACAATGTTAACATTTAGCGCTGAAGCTCAGTCCCAAAAACTTCGTGGCCAATAAGCTTTGGTGCATGCCTAGCCCAGTCTGTGAGAAAGAAGCCATAAAAATCTTGACCCAGGTTAACGGTGAAAATCCTGGACCTTTCTATGCCGGCAGCATAGGTGTGCCTAGCAACGTCAAGGAGACGTCACTCGCAGCCTCATCACCACCTGTCTCCTTGTGTCTTCTCGCCCAGAATTTCAAACTTTCATCATTAAAACTCATACCCGTTCACAGCTTAGACAATTTCCATCATTTTGATACCTGTAGAAGAAAATCTGCAGACTGGCAGCAAATAAAAAAGGCTTTACAGCCTAAATTACAGGGAATTACATTCGTCCCTCCCGAAAAACGTAAGTTGTGTTGGGGGTGTGTGTTCATAAGCCAGAGGTCCGTGGATGGAAACGACGCTTTTTTCACGCTTGTTTTGTCTCTACTGTGCTGTGTAAAATTCCACTGCCGCAACGATGGCGGGTCACCATTCTCCAGTTTATTGAGCAACTGTCCGTGTGATAAAATACTTGGTGCGTCGGCCGGGAATCGAACCCGGATCGACTGCTTGGAAGGCAACCATGCTGACCATTACACCACCGACGCAATCTTATAGGATGTGAGATCCAGCCAAGAGGTTTATTTGAACCCTCCTGGTAGTATCTGGCGTTTCTTGTTTGGCACTTTTTGGCCAAAGACGGGCTTGTTTTGATCAGATGCAATTGTGCCGGTAGTGATTGTGTTGTGTATAGCTCAGATAATTTCTTTTAACAGCAGAGTGGCGCAGTGGAAGCGTGCTGGGCCCATAACCCAGAGGTCCGTGGATCGAAACCACGCTCTGCTAACACTTGTTTTGTCTCTAGTGTGCTATGTAACACTCAATTCTCGCAACCATGCCTTGTCACAAATCTCCAGTATACTCAACAACGGTCTGTGTGGTAATTGGATTTGTCCAATGTCAGCCCCAAAAAGAGACATTTCAAAAGCCAGGAGTGATGAAACGTTGTCCGTGTTTGTTCCAGCTTACTCATACACCCGTACTACCCTCAACCACAGAGCATTTTTGTCGATATTTAGACAAATCGGATATGTGGGGAAAATATAGCACATAAAAGTTTTATAACTGCTCAATCAAGTTCCATGCCAATGCAAACCACATCGCAGATGTACCCACCAAATATTTTACGGATGGTGCAAAGTCTGAGCACACAATGACACATTACGTGTTTTGGCACAAGTGTCACTACAGGCCACACACCTCCATTATTTTCCCTCAGCGACAATGTTAACATTCAGCGCTGAAGCTCAGTCCCAAAAATTTCGTGGCCAATAAGCTTTGGTGCATGCCTAGCCCAGTCTGTGAGAAAGAAGCCATAAAAATCTTGACCCAGGTTAACGGTGAAAATCCTGGACCTTTCTATGCCGGCAGCATAGGTGTGCCTAGCAACGTCAAGGAGACGTCACTCGCAGCCTCATCACCACCTGTCTCCTTGTGTCTTCTCGCCCAGAATTTCAAACTTTCATCATTAAAACTCATACCCGTTCACAGCTTAGACAATTTCCATCATTTTGATACCTGTAGAAGAAAATCTGCAGACTGGCAGCAAATAAAAAAGGCTTTACAGCCTAAATTACAGGGAATTACATTCGTCCCTCCCGAAAAACGTAAGTTGTGTTGGGGGTGTGTGTTCATAAGCCAGAGGTCCGTGGATGGAAACAACGCTTTTTTCACGCTTGTTTTGTCTCTACTGTGCTGTGTAAAATTCCACTGCCGCAACGATGGCGGGTCACCATTCTCCAGTTTATTGAGCAACTGTCCGTGTGATAAAATACTTGGTGCGTCGGCCGGGAATCGAACCCGGATCGACTGCTTGGAAGGCAACCATGCTGACCATTACACCACCGACGCAATCTTATAGGATGTGAGATCCAGCCAAGAGGTTTATTTGAACCCTCCTGGTAGTATCTGGCGTTTCTTGTTTGGCACTTTTTGGCCAAAGACGGGCTTGTTTTGATCAGATGCAATTGTGCCGGTAGTGATTGTGTTGTGTATAGCTCAGATAATTTCTTTTAACAGCAGAGTGGCGCAGTGGAAGCGTGCTGGGCCCATAACCCAGAGGTCCGTGGATCGAAACCACGCTCTGCTAATTCTTGTTTTGTCTCTAGTGTGCTATGTAACACTCAATTCTCGCAACCATGCCTTGTCACAAATCTCCAGTATACTCAACAACGGTCTGTGTGGTAATTGGATTTGTCCAATGTCAGCCCCAAAAAGAGACATTTCAAAAGCCAGGAGTGATGAAACGTTGTCCGTGTTTGTTCCAGCTTACTCATACACCCGTACTACCCTCAACCACAGAGCATTTTTGTCGATATTTAGACAAATCGGATATGTGGGGAAAATATAGCACATAAAAGTTTTATAACTGCTCAATCAAGTTCCATGCCAATGCAAACCACATCGCAGATGTACCCACCAAATATTTTAGGGATGGTGCAAAGTCTGAGCACACAATGACACATTACGTGTTTTGGCACAAGTGTCACTACAGGCCACGCACCTCCATTATTTTCCCTCAGCGACAATGTTAACATTTAGCGCTGAAGTTCAGTCCCAAAAACTTCGTGGCCAATAAGCTTTGGTGCATGCCTAGCCCAGTCTGTGAGAAAGAAGCCATAAAAATCTTGACCCAGGTTAACGGTGAAAATCCTGGACCTTTCTATGCCGGCAGCATAGGTGTGCCTAGCAACGTCAAGGAGGCGTCACTCGCAGCCTCATCACCACCTGTCTCCTTGTGTCTTCTCGCCCAGAATTTCAAACTTTCATCATTAAAACTCATACCCGCTCACAGCTTAGACAATTTCCATCATTTTGATACCTGTAGAAGAAAATCTGCAGACTGGCAGCAAATAAAAAAGACTTTACAGCCTAAATTACAGGGAATTACATTCGTCCCTCCCGAAAAACGTAAGTTGTGTTGGGGGTGTGTGTTCATAAGCCAGAGGTCCGTGGATGGAAACGACGCCTTTCTCACGCTTGTTTTGTCTCTACTGTGCTGTGTAAAATTCCACTGCCGCAACGATGGCGGGTCACCATTCTCCAGTTTATTGAGCAACTGTCCGTGTGATAAAAGACTTGGTGCGTCGGCCGGGAATCTAACCCGGATCGACTGCTTGGAAGGCAACCATGCTGACCATTACACCACCGACGCAATCTTATAGGATGTGAGATCCAGCCAAGAGGTTTATTTGAACCCTCCTAGTAGTATCTGGCGTTTCTTGTTTGGCACTTTTTGGCCAAACACGGGCTTGTTTTGATCAGATGCAATTGTGCCGGTAGTGATTGTGTTGTGTATAGCGCAGACCCTTTCGTTTAACAGCAGAGTGGCGCAGTGGAAGCGTGCTGGGCCCATAACCCAGAGGTCCGTGGATCGAAACCACGCTCTGCTAACACTTGTTTTGTCTCTAGTGTGCTATGTAACACTCAATTCTCGCAACCTTGCCTTGTCACAAATCTCCAGTATACTCAACAACGGTCTGTGTGGTAATTGGATTTGTCCAATGTCAGCCCCAAAAAGAGACATTTCAAAAGCCAGAAGTGATAAAACGTTGTCCGTGTTTGTTCCAGCTTACTCATACTCCCGTACTACCCTAAACCACAGAGCATTTTTGTCGATATTTAGACAAATCGGATATATGGGGAAAATATAGCACATAAAAGTTTTAAAACTGCTCAATCAAGTTCCATGCCAATGCAAACCACATCGCAGATGTACCCACCAAATATTTTAGGGATGGTGCAAAGTCTGAGCACACAATGACACATTACGTGTTTTGGCACAAGTGTCACTACAGGCCACGCACCTCCATTATTTTCCCTCAGCGACAATGTTAACATTTAGCGCTGAAGCTCAGTCCCAAAAACTTCGTGGCCAATAAGCTTTGGTGCATGCCTAGCCCAGTCTGTGAGAAAGAAGCCATAAAAATCTTGACCCAGGTTAACGGTGAAAATCCTGGACCTTTCTATGCCGGCAGCATAGGTGTGCCTAGCAACGTCAAGGAGACGTCACTCGCAGCCTCATCACCACCTGTCTCCTTGTGTCTTCTCGCCCAGAATTTCAAACTTTCATCATTAAAACTCATACCCGCTCACAGCTTAGACAATTTCCATCATTTTGATACCTGTAGAAGAAAATCTGCAGACTGGCAGCAAATAAAAAAGACTTTACAGCCTAAATTACAGGGAATTACATTCGTCCCTCCCGAAAAACGTAAGTTGTGTTGGGGGTGTGTGTTCATAAGCCAGAGGTCCGTGGATGGAAACGACGCTTTTTTCACGCTTGTTTTGTCTCTACTGTGCTGTGTAAAATTCCACCGCCGCAACGATGGCGGGTCACCATTCTCCAGTTTATTGAGCAACTGTCCGTGTGATAAAGGACTTGGTGCGATGGCCGGGAATCGAACCCGGATCGACTGCTTGGAAGGCAACCATGCTGACCATTACACCACCGACGCAATCTTATAGGATGTGAGATCCAGCCAAGAGGTTTATTTGAACCCTCCTAGCAGTATCTGGCGTTTCTTGTTTGGCACTTTTTGGCCAAACACGGGCTTGTTTTGATCAGATGCAATTGTGCCGGTAGTGATTGTGTTGTGTATAGCGCAGACCCTTTCGTTTAACAGCAGAGTGGCGCAGTGGAAGCGTGCTGGGCCCATAACCCAGAGGTCCGTGGATCGAAACCACGGTCTGCTAACACTTGTTTTGTCTCTAGTGTGCTATGTAACACTCAATTCTCGCAATCATGCCTTGTCACAAATCCCCAGTATACTCAACAACGGTCTGTGTGGTAATTGGATTTGTCCAATGTCAGCCCCAAAAAGAGACATTTCAAAAGCCATGAGTGATGAAACGTTGTCCGTGTTTGTTCCAGCTTACTCATACCCCCGTACTAGCATCAACCACAGAGCATTTTTGTCGATATTTAGACAAATCGGATATGTGGGGAAAATATAGCACATAAAAGTTTTAAAACTGCTCAATCAAGTTCCATGCCAATGCAAACCACATCGCAGATGTACCCACCAAATATTTTAGGGATGGTGCAAAGTCTGAGCACACAATGACACATTACGTGTTTTGGCACAAGTGTCACTACAGGCCAAGCACCTCCATTATTTTCCCTCAGCGACAATGTTAACATTTAGCGCTGAAGCTCAGTCCCAAAAACTTCGTGGCCAATAAGCTTTGGTGCATGCCTAGCCCAGTCTGTGAGAAAGAAGCCATAAAAATCTTGACCCAGGTTAACGGTGAAAATCCTGGACCTTTCTATGCCGGCAGCATAGGTGTGCCTAGCAACGTCAAGGAGACGTCACTCGCAGCCTCATCACCACCTGTCTCCTTGTGCCTTCTCGCCCAGAATTTCAAACTTTCATCATTAAAACTCATACCCGCTCACAGCTTAGACAATTTCCATCATTTTGATACCTGTAGAAGAAAATCTGCAGACTGGCAGCAAATAAAAAAGACTTTACAGCCTAAATTACAGGGAATTACATTCGTCCCTCCCGAAAAACGTAAGTTGTGTTGGGGGTGTGTGTTCATAAGCCAGAGGTCCGTGGATGGAAACGACGCTTTTCTCACGCTTGTTTTGTCTCTACTGTGCTGTGTAAAATTCCACCGCCGCAACGATGGCGGGTCACCATTCTCCAGTTTATTGAGCAACTGTCCGTGTGATGAAAGACTTGGTGCGTCGGCCGGGAATCGAACCCGGATCGACTGCTTGGAAGGCAACCATGCTGACCATTACACCACCGACGCAATCTTATAGGATGTGAGATCCAGCCAAGAGGTTTATTTGAACCCTCCTAGTAGTATGTGGCGTTTCTTGTTTGGCACTTTTTGGCCAAAGACGGGCTTGTTTTGATCAGATGCAATTGTGCCGGTAGTGATTGTGTTGTGTATAGCGCAGACCCGTTCGTTTAACAGCAGAGTGGCGCAGTGGAAGCGTGCTGGGCCCATAAACCAGAGGTCCAATGATCGAAACCACGCTCTGCTAACACTTGTTTTGTCTCTAGTGTGCTATGTAACACTCAATTCTCGCAACCATGCCTTGTCACAAATCCCCAGTATACTCAACAACGGTCTGTGTGGTAATTGGATTTGTCCAATGTCAGCCCCAAAAAGAGACATTTCAAAAGCCAGGAGTGATGAAACGTTGTCCGTGTTTGTTCCAGCTTACTCATACACCCGTACTACCCTCAACCACAGAGCATTTTTGTCGATATTTAGACAAATCGGATATGTGGGGAAAATATAGCACATAAAAGTTTTATAACTGCTCAATCAAGTTCCATGTCAATGCAAACCACATCGCAGATGTACCCACCAAATATTTTACGGATGGTGCAAAGTCTGGGCACACAATGACACATTTCGTGTTTTGGCACAAGTGTCACTACAGGCCAAGCACCTCCATTATTTTCCCTCAGCGACAATGTTAACATTTAGCGCTGAAGCTCAGTCCCAAAAACTTCGTGGCCAATAAGCTTTGGTGCATGCCTAGCCCAGTCTGTGAGAAAGAAGCCATAAAAATCTTGACCCAGGTTAACGTTGAAAATCCTGGACCTTTCTATGCCGGCAGCATAGGTGTGCCTAGCAACGTCAAGGAGGCGTCACTCGCAGCCTCATCACCACCTGTCTCCTTGTGCCTTCTCGCCCAGAATTTCAAACTTTCATCATTAAAACTCATACCCGCTCACAGCTTAGACAATTTCCATCATTTTGATAAATGTAGAAGAAAATCTGCAGACTGGCAGCAAATAAAAAAGACTTTACAGCCTAAATTACAGGGAATTACATTCGTCCCTCCCGAAAAACGTAAGTTGTGTTGGGGGTGTGTGTTCATAAGCCAGAGGTCCGTGGATGGAAACGACGCTTTTCTTACGCTTGTTTTGTTTCTACTGTGCTGTGTAAAATTCCACTGCCGCAACGATGGCGGGTCACCATTCTCCAGTTTATTGAGCAACTGTCCGGTGCGTCGGCCGGGAATCGAACCCGGATCGACTGCTTGGAAGGCAACCATGCTGACCATTACACCACCGACGCAATCTTATAGGATGTGAGATCCAGCCAAGAGGTTTATTTGAACCCTCCTAGTAGTATCTGGCGTTTCTTGTTTGGCACTTTTTGGCCAAAGACGGGCTTGTTTTGATCAGATGCAATTGTGCCGGTAGTGATTGTGTTGTGTAAAGCTCAGATCCTTTCGTTTAACAGCAGAGTGGCGCAGTGGAAGCGTGCTGGGCCCATAACCCAGAGGTCCGTGGATCGAAACCACGCTCTGCTAACACTTGTTTTGTCTCTAGTGTGCTATGTAACACTCAATTCTCGCAACCATGCCTTGTCACAAATCTCCAGTATACTCAACAACGGTCTGTGTGGTAATTGGATTTGTCCAATGTCAGCCCCATAAAGAGACATTTCAAAAGCCAGGAGTGATGAAACGTTGTCCGTGTTTGTTCCAGCTTACTCATACACCCGTACTACCCTCAACCACAGAGCATTTTTGTCGATATTTAGACAAATCGGATATGTGGGGAAAATATAGCACATAAAAGTTTTATAACTGCTCAATCAAGTTCCATGTCAATGCAAACCACATCGCAGATGTACCCACCAAATATTTTAGGGATGGTGCAAAGTCTGAGCACACAATGACACATTACGTGTTTTGGCACAAGTGTCACTACAGGCCACACACCTCCATTATTTTCCCTCAGCGACAATGTTAACATTTTGCGCTGAAGCTCAGTCCCAAAAATTTCGTGGCCAATAAGCTTTGGTGCATGCCTAGCCCAGTCTGTGAGAAAGAAGCCATAAAAATCTTGACCCAGGTTAACGGTGAAAATCCTGGACCTTTCTATGCCGGCAGCATAGGTGTGCCTAGCAACGTCAAGGAGACGTCACTCGCAGCCTCATCACCACCTGTCTCCTTGTGTCTTCTCGCCCAGAATTTCAAACTTTCATCATTAAAACTCATACCCGCTCACAGCTTAGACAATTTCCATCATTTTGATAAATGTAGAAGAAAATCTGCAGACTGGCAGCAAATAAAAAAGACTTTACAGCCTAAATTACAGGGAATTACATTCGTCCCTCCCGAAAAACGTAAGTTGTGTTGGGGGTGTGTGTTCATAAGCCAGAGGTCCGTGGATGGAAACGACGCTTTTCTCACGCTTGTTTTGTCTCTACTGTGCTGTGTAAAATTCCACCGCCGCAACGATGGCGGGTCACCATTCTCCAGTTTATTGAGCAACTGTCCGTGTGATGAAAGACTTGGTGCGTCGGCCGGGAATCGAACCCGGATCGACTGCTTGGAAGGCAACCATGCTGACCATTACACCACCGACGCAATCTTATAGGATGTGAGATCCAGCCAAGAGGTTTATTTGAACCCTCCTAGTAGTATCTGGCGTTTCTTGTTTGGCACTTTTTGGCCAAAGACGGGCTTGTTTTGATCAGATGCAATTGTGCCGGTAGTGATTGTGTTGTGTATAGCGCAGACCCGTTCGTTTAACAGCAGAGTGGCGCAGTGGAAGCGTGCTGGGCCCATAAACCAGAGGTCCAATGATCGAAACCACGCTCTGCTAACACTTGTTTTGTCTCTAGTGTGCTATGTAACACTCAATTCTCGCAACCATGCCTTGTCACAAATCCCCAGTATACTCAACAACGGTCTGTGTGGTAATTGGATTTGTCCAATGTCAGCCCCAAAAAGAGACATTTCAAAAGCCAGGAGTGATGAAACGTTGTCCGTGTTTGTTCCAGCTTACTCATACACCCGTACTACCCTCAACCACAGAGCATTTTTGTCGATATTTAGACAAATCGGATATGTGGGGAAAATATAGCACATAAAAGTTTTATAACTGCTCAATCAAGTTCCATGTCAATGCAAACCACATCGCAGATGTACCCACCAAATATTTTACGGATGGTGCAAAGTCTGGGCACACAATGACACATTTCGTGTTTTGGCACAAGTGTCACTACAGGCCAAGCACCTCCATTATTTTCCCTCAGCGACAATGTTAACATTTAGCGCTGAAGCTCAGTCCCAAAAACTTCGTGGCCAATAAGCTTTGGTGCATGCCTAGCCCAGTCTGTGAGAAAGAAGCCATAAAAATCTTGACCCAGGTTAACGTTGAAAATCCTGGACCTTTCTATGCCGGCAGCATAGGTGTGCCTAGCAACGTCAAGGAGGCGTCACTCGCAGCCTCATCACCACCTGTCTCCTTGTGCCTTCTCGCCCAGAATTTCAAACTTTCATCATTAAAACTCATACCCGCTCACAGCTTAGACAATTTCCATCATTTTGATAAATGTAGAAGAAAATCTGCAGACTGGCAGCAAATAAAAAAGACTTTACAGCCTAAATTACAGGGAATTACATTCGTCCCTCCCGAAAAACGTAAGTTGTGTTGGGGGTGTGTGTTCATAAGCCAGAGGTCCGTGGATGGAAACGACGCTTTTCTTACGCTTGTTTTGTTTCTACTGTGCTGTGTAAAATTCCACTGCCGCAACGATGGCGGGTCACCATTCTCCAGTTTATTGAGCAACTGTCCGGTGCGTCGGCCGGGAATCGAACCCGGATCGACTGCTTGGAAGGCAACCATGCTGACCATTACACCACCGACGCAATCTTATAGGATGTGAGATCCAGCCAAGAGGTTTATTTGAACCCTCCTAGTAGTATCTGGCGTTTCTTGTTTGGCACTTTTTGGCCAAAGACGGGCTTGTTTTGATCAGATGCAATTGTGCCGGTAGTGATTGTGTTGTGTAAAGCTCAGATCCTTTCGTTTAACAGCAGAGTGGCGCAGTGGAAGCGTGCTGGGCCCATAACCCAGAGGTCCGTGGATCGAAACCACGCTCTGCTAACACTTGTTTTGTCTCTAGTGTGCTATGTAACACTCAATTCTCGCAACCATGCCTTGTCACAAATCTCCAGTATACTCAACAACGGTCTGTGTGGTAATTGGATTTGTCCAATGTCAGCCCCATAAAGAGACATTTCAAAAGCCAGGAGTGATGAAACGTTGTCCGTGTTTGTTCCAGCTTACTCATACACCCGTACTACCCTCAACCACAGAGCATTTTTGTCGATATTTAGACAAATCGGATATGTGGGGAAAATATAGCACATAAAAGTTTTATAACTGCTCAATCAAGTTCCATGTCAATGCAAACCACATCGCAGATGTACCCACCAAATATTTTACGGATGGTGCAAAGTCTGAGCACACAATGACACATTACGTGTTTTGGCACAAGTGTCACTACAGGCCACACACCTCCATTATTTTCCCTCAGCGACAATGTTAACATTTTGCGCTGAAGCTCAGTCCCAAAAATTTCGTGGCCAATAAGCTTTGGTGCATGCCTAGCCCAGTCTGTGAGAAAGAAGCCATAAAAATCTTGACCCAGGTTAACGGTGAAAATCCTGGACCTTTCTATGCCGGCAGCATAGGTGTGCCTAGCAACGTCAAGGAGACGTCACTCGCAGCCTCATCACCACCTGTCTCCTTGTGTCTTCTCGCCCAGAATTTCAAACTTTCATCATTAAAACTCATACCCGCTCACAGCTTAGACAATTTCCATCATTTTGATAAATGTAGAAGAAAATCTGCAGACTGGCAGCAAATAAAAAAGACTTTACAGCCTAAATTACAGGGAATTACATTCGTCCCTCCCGAAAAACGTAAGTTGTGTTGGGGGTGTGTGTTCATAAGCCAGAGGTCCGTGGATGGAAACGACGCTTTTCTTACGCTTGTTTTGTCTCTACTGTGCTGTGTAAAATTCCACTGCCGCAACGATGGCGGGTCACCATTCTCCAGTTTATTGAGCAACTGTCCGTGTGATAAAAGACTTGGTGCGTCGGCCGGGAATCGAACCCGGATCGACTGCTTGGAAGGCAACCATGCTGACCATTACACCACCGACGCAATCTTTTAGGATGTGAGATCCAGCCAAGAGGTTTATTTGAACCCTCCTAGTAGTATCTGGCGTTTCTTGTTTGGCACTTTTTGGCCAAACACGGGCTTGTTTTGATCAGATGCAATTGTACCGGTAGTGATTGTGTTGTGTATAGCGCAGACTCTTTCGTTTAACAGCAGAGTGGCGCAGTGGAAGCGTGCTGGGCCCATAACCCAGAGGTCTGTGGATCGAAACCACGCTCTGCTAACACTTGTTTTGTCTCTAATGTGCTATGTAACACTCAATTCTCGCAACCATGCCTTGTCACAAATCTCCAGTATACTCAACAACGGTCTGTGTGGTAATTGGATTTGTCCAATGTCAGCCCCAAAAAGAGACATTTCAAAAGCCAGGAGTGATGAAACGTTGTCCGTGTTTGTTCCAGCTTACTCATACTCCCGTACTAGCATCAACCACAGAGCATTTTTGTCGATATTTAGACAAATCGGATATGTGGGGAAAATATAGCACATAAAAGTTTTAAAACTGCTCAATCAAGTTCCATGCCAATGCAAACCACATCGCAGATGTACCCACCAAATATACAAGTGTCACTACAGGCCACGCACCTCCATTATTTTCCCTCAGCGACAATGTTAACATTTAGCGCTGAAGCTCAGTCCCAAAAATTTCGTGGCCAATAAGCTTTGGTGCATGCCTAGCCCAGTCTGTGAGAAAGAAGCCATAAAAATCTTGACCCAGGTTAACGGTGAAAATCCTGGACCTTTCTATGCCGGCAGCATAGGTGTGCCTAGCAACGTCAAGGAGGCGTCACTCGCAGCCTCATCACCACCTGTCTCCTTGTGTCTTCTCGCCCAGAATTTCAAACTTTCATCATTAAAACTCATACCCGCTCACAGCTTAGACAATTTCCATCATTTTGATAAATGTAGAAGAAAATCTGCAGACTGGCAGCAAATAAAAATGACTTTACAGCCTAAATTACAGGGAATTACATTCGTCCCTCCCGAAAAACGTAAGTTGTGTTGAGGGTGTGTGTTCATAAGCCAGAGGTCCGTGGATGGAAACGACGCTTTTTTCACGCTTGTTTTGTCTCTACTGTGCTGTGTAAAATTCCACTGCCGCAACGATGGCGGGTCACCATTCTCCAGTTTATTGAGCAACTGTCCGTGTGATAAAAGACTTGGTGCGTCGGCCGGGAATCGAACCCGGATCGACTGCTTGGAAGGCAACCATGCTGACCATTACACCACCGACGCAATCTTATAGGATGTGAGATCCAGCCAAGAGGTTTATTTGAACCCTCCTAGTAGTATCTGGCGTTTCTTGTTTGGCAATTTTTGGCCAAAGACGGGCTTGTTTTGATCAGATGCAATTGTGCCGGTAGTGATTGTGTTGTGTATAGCGCAGACCCTTTTGTTTAGCAGCAGAGTGGCGCAGTGGAAGCGTGCTGCGCCCATAACCCAGATGTCCGTGGATCGAAACCACGCTCTGCTAACACTTGTTTTGTCTCTATTGTGCTATGTAACACTCAATTCTCGCAACCATGCCTTGTCACAAATCTCCAGTATACTCAACAACGGTCTGTGTGGTAATTGGATTTGGCCAATGTCAGCCCCAAAAAGAGACATTTCAAAAGCCAGGAGTGATGAAACGTTGTCCGTGTTTGTTCCAGCTTACTCATACTCCCGTACTAGCATCAACCACAGAGCATTTTTGTCGATATTTAGACAAATCGGATATGTGGGGAAAATATAGCACATAAAAGTTTTAAAACTGCTCAATCAAGTTCCATGCCAATGCAAACCACATCGCAGATGTACCCACCAAATATTTTAGGGATGGTGCAAAGTCTGGGCACACAATGACACATTACGTGTTTTGGCACAAGTGTCAGTACAGGCCACGCACCTCCATTATTTTCCCTCAGCGACAATGTTAACATTTAGCGCTGAAGCTCAGTCCCAAAAACTTCGTGGCCAATAAGCTTTGGTGCATGCCTAGCCCAGTCTGTGAGAAAGAAGCCATAAAAATCTTGACCCAGGTTAACGGTGAAAATCCTGGACCTTTCTATGCCGGCAGCATAGGTGTGCCTAGCAACGTCAAGGAGACGTCACTCGCAGCCTCATCACCACCTGTCTCCTTGTGTCTTCTCGCCCAGAATTTCAAACTTTCATCATTAAAACTCATACCCGCTCACAGCTTAGACAATTTCCATCATTTTGATACCTGTAGAAGAAAATCTGCAGACTGGCAGCAAATAAAAAAGACTTTACAGCCTAAATTACAGGGAATTACATTCGTCCCTCCCGAAAAACGTAAGTTGTGTTGGGGGTGTGTGTTCATAAGCCAGAGGTCCGTGGATGGAAACGACGCCTTTCTCACGCTTGTTTTGTCTCTACTGTGCTGTGTAAAATTCCACTGCCGCAACGATGGCGGGTCACCATTCTCCAGTTTATTGAGCAACTGTCCGTGTGATAAAAGACTTGGTGCGACGGCGGGAATCGAACCCGGATCGACTGCTTGGAAGGCAACCATGCTGACCATCACACCACCGACGCAATCTTATAGGATGTGAGATCCAGCCAAGAGGTTTATTTGAACCCTCCTAGTAGTATCTGGCGTTTCTTGTTTGGCACTTTTTGGCCAAAGACGGGCTTGTTTTGATCAGATGCAATTGTGCCGGTAGTGATTGTGTTGTGTATAGCGCAGACCCTTTTGTTTAACAGCAGAGTGGCGCAGTGGAAGCGTGCTGGGCCCATAAACCAGAGGTCCGTGGATCGAAACCACGCTCTGCTAACACTTGTTTTGTCTCTAGTGTGCTATGTAACACTCAATTCTCGCAACCATGCCTTGTCACAAATCTCCAGTATACTCAACAACGGTCTGTGTGGTAATTGGATTTGGCCAATGTTAGCCCGAAAAGGAGACATTTCAAAAGCCAGGAGTGATGAAACGTTGTCCGTGTTTGTTCCAGCTTACTCATACACCCGTACTACCCTCAACCACAGAGCATTTTTGTCGATATTTAGACAAATCGGATATGTGGGGAAAATATAGCACATAAAAGTTTTAAAACTGCTCAATCAAGTTCCATGTCAATGCAAACCACATCGCAGATGTACCCACCAAATATTTTACGGATGGTGCAAAGTCTGGGCACACAATGACACATTACGTGTTTTGGCACAAGTGTCAGTACAGGCCACACACCTCCATTATTTTCCCTCAGCGACAATGTTAACATTTTGCGCTGAAGCTCAGTCCCAAAAATTTCGTGGCCAATAAGCTTTGGTGCATGCCTAGCCCAGTCTGTGAGAAAGAAGCCATAAAAATCTTGACCCAGGTTAACGGTGAAAATCCTGGACTTTTCTATGCCGGCAGCATAGGTGTGCCTAGCAACGTCAAGGAGACGTCACTCGCAGCCTCATCACCACCTGTCTCCTTGTGTCTTCTCGCCCAGAATTTCAAACTTTCATCATTAAAACTCATACCCGTTCACAGCTTAGACAATTTCCATCATTTTGATACCTGTAGAAGAAAATCTGCAGACTGGCAGCAAATAAAAAAGGCTTTACAGCCTAAATTACAGGGAATTACATTCGTCCCTCCCGAAAAACGTAAGTTGTGTTGGGGGTGTGTGTTCATAAGCCAGAGGTCCGTGGATGGAAACGACGCTTTTTTCACGCTTGTTTTGTCTCTACTGTGCTGTGTAAAATTCCACCGCCGCAACGATGGCGGGTCACCATTCTCCAGTTTATTGAGCAACTGTCCGTGTGATAAAATACTTGGTGCGTCGGCCGGGAATCGAACCCGGATCGACTGCTTGGAAGGCAACCATGCTGACCATTACACCACCGACGCAATCTTATAGGATGTGAGATCCAGCCAAGAGGTTTATTTGAACCCTCCTAGTAGTATCTGGCGTTTCTTGTTTGGCACTTTTTGGCCAAAGACGGGCTTGTTTTGATCAGATGCAATTGTGCCGGTAGTGATTGTGTTGTGTATAGCTCAGATCCTTTCTTTTAACAGCAGAGTGGCGCAGTGGAAGCGTGCTGGGCCCATAACCCAGAGGTCCGTGGATCGAAACCACGCTCTGCTAACACTTGTTTTGTCTCTAGTGTGCTATGTAACACTCAATTCTCGCAACCATGCCTTGTCACAAATCTCCAGTATACTCAACAACGGTCTGTGTGGTAATTGGATTTGTCCAATGTCAGCCCCAAAAAGAGACATTTCAAAAGCCAGGAGTGATGAAACGTTGTCCGTGTTTGTTCCAGCTTACTCATACACCCGTACTACCCTCAACCACAGAGCATTTTTGTCGATATTTAGACAAATCGGATATGTGGGGAAAATATAGCACATAAAAGTTTTAAAACTGCTCAATCAAGTTCCATGCCAATGCAAACCACATCGCAGATGTACCCACCAAATATTTTACGGATGGTGCAAAGTCTGGGCACACAATGACACATTACGTGTTTTGGCACAAGTGTCAGTACAGGCCACGCACCTCCATTATTTTCCCTCAGCGACAATGTTAACATTTAGCGCTGAAGCTCAGTCCCAAAAACTTCGTGGCCAATAAGCTTTGGTGCATGCCTAGCCCAGTCTGTGAGAAAGAAGCCATAAAAATCTTGACCCAGGTTAACGGTGAAAATCCTGGACCTTTCTATGCCGGCAGCATAGGTGTGCCTAGCAACGTCAAGGAGGCGTCACTCGCAGCCTCATCACCACCTGTCTCCTTGTGTCTTCTCGCCCAGAATTTCAAACTTTCATCATTAAAACTCATACCCGCTCACAGCTTAGACAATTTCCATCATTTTGATACCTGTAGAAGAAAATCTGCAGACTGGCAGCAAATAAAAAAGACTTTACAGCCTAAATTACAGGGAATTACATTCGTCCCTCCCGAAAAACGTAAGTTGTGTTGGGGGTGTGTGTTCATAAGCCAGAGGTCCGTGGATGGAAACGACGCCTTTCTCACGCTTGTTTTGTCTCTACTGTGCTGTGTAAAATTCCACTGCCGCAACGATGGCGGGTCACCATTCTCCAGTTTTTTGAGCAACTGTCCGTGTGATAAAAGACTTGGTGCGTCGGCCGGGAATCTAACCCGGATCGACTGCTTGGAAGGCAACCATGCTGACCATTACACCACCGACGCAATCTTATAGGATGTGAGATCCAGCCAAGAGGTTTATTTGAACCCTCCTAGTAGTATCTGGCGTTTCTTGTTTGGCACTTTTTGGCCAAACACGGGCTTGTTTTGATCAGATGCAATTGTGCCGGTAGTGATTGTGTTGTGTATAGCTCAGATCCTTTCTTTTAACAGCAGAGTGGCGCAGTGGAAGCGTGCTGGGCCCATAACCCAGAGGTCCGTGGATCGAAACCACGCTCTGCTAACACTTGTTTTGTCTCTAGTGTGCTATGTAACACTCAATTCTCGCAACCATGCCTTGTCACAAATCTCCAGTATACTCAACAACGGTCTGTGTGGTAATTGGATTTGTCCAATGTCAGCCCCAAAAAGAGACATTTCAAAAGCCAGGAGTGATGAAACGTTGTCCGTGTTTGTTCCAGCTTACTCATACACCTGCACTACCCTCAACCACAGAGCATTTTTGTCGATATTTAGACAAATCGGATATGTGGGGAAAATATAGCACATAAAAGTTTTAAAACTGCTCAATCAAGTTCCATGCCAATGCAAACCACATCGCAGATGTACCCACCAAATATTTTAGGGATGGTGCAAAGTCTGGGCACACAATGACACATTACGTGTTTTGGCACAAGTGTCAGTACAGGCCACGCACCTCCATTATTTTCCCTCAGCGACAATGTTAACATTTAGCGCTGAAGCTCAGTCCCAAAAACTTCGTGGCCAATAAGCTTTGGTGCATGCCTAGCCCAGTCTGTGAGAAAGAAGCCATAAAAATCTTGACCCAGGTTAACGGTGAAAATCCTGGACCTTTCTATGCCGGCAGCATAGGTGTGCATAGCAACGTCAAGGAGACGTCACTCGCAGCCTCATCACCACCTGTCTCCTTGTGTCTTCTCGCCCAGAATTTCAAACTTTCATCATTAAAACTCATACCCGTTCACAGCTTAGACAATTTCCATCATTTTGATACCTGTAGAAGAAAATCTGCAGACTGGCAGCAAATAAAAAAGGCTTTACAGCCTAAATTACAGGGAATTACATTCGTCCCTCCCGAAAAACGTAAGTTGTGTTGGGGGTGTGTGTTCATAAGCCAGAGGTCCGTGGATGGAAACGACGCTTTTTTCACGCTTGTTTTGTCTCTACTGTGCTGTGTAAAATTCCACCGCCGCAACGATGGCGGGTCACCATTCTCCAGTTTATTGAGCAACTGTCCGTGTGATAAAATACTTGGTGCGTCGGCCGGGAATCGAACCCGGATCGACTGCTTGGAAGGCAACCATGCTGACCATTACACCACCGACGCAATCTTATAGGATGTGAGATCCAGCCAAGAGGTTTATTTGAACCCTCCTGGTAGTATCTGGCGTTTCTTGTTTGGCACTTTTTGGCCAAAGACGGGCTTGTTTTGATCAGATGCAATTGTGCCGGTAGTGATTGTGTTGTGTATAGCTCAGATAATTTCTTTTAACAGCAGAGTGGCGCAGTGGAAGCGTGCTGGGCCCATAACCCAGAGGTCCGTGGATCGAAACCACGCTCTGCTAACACTTGTTTTGTCTCTAGTGTGCTATGTAACACTCAATTCTCGCAACCATGCCTTGTCACAAATCTCCAGTATACTCAACAACGGTCTGTGTGGTAATTGGATTTGTCCAATGTCAGCCCCAAAAAGAGACATTTCAAAAGCCAGGAGTGATGAAACGTTGTCCGTGTTTGTTCCAGCTTACTCATACACCCGTACTACCCTCAACCACAGAGCATTTTTGTCGATATTTAGACAAATCGGATATGTGGGGAAAATATAGCACATAAAAGTTTTATAACTGCTCAATCAAGTTCCATGCCAATGCAAACCACATCGCAGATGTACCCACCAAATATTTTAGGGATGGTGCAAAGTCTGGGCACACAATGACACATTACGTGTTTTGGCACAAGTGTCAGTACAGGCCACGCACCTCCATTATTTTCCCTCAGCGACAATGTTAACATTTAGCGCTGAAGCTCAGTCCCAAAAACTTCGTGGCCAATAAGCTTTGGTGCATGCCTAGCCCAGTCTGTGAGAAAGAAGCCATAAAAATCTTGACCCAGGTTAACGGTGAAAATCCTGGACCTTTCTATGCCGGCAGCATAGGTGTGCCTAGCAACGTCAAGGAGACGTCACTCGCAGCCTCATCACCACCTGTCTCCTTGTGTCTTCTCGCCCAGAATTTCAAACTTTCATCATTAAAACTCATACCCGTTCACAGCTTAGACAATTTCCATCATTTTGATACCTGTAGAAGAAAATCTGCAGACTGGCAGCAAATAAAAAAGGCTTTACAGCCTAAATTACAGGGAATTACATTCGTCCCTCCCGAAAAACGTAAGTTGTGTTGGGGGTGTGTGTTCATAAGCCAGAGGTCCGTGGATGGAAACGACGCTTTTTTCACGCTTGTTTTGTCTCTACTGTGCTGTGTAAAATTCCACTGCCGCAACGATGGCGGGTCACCATTCTCCAGTTTATTGAGCAACTGTCCGTGTGATAAAATACTTGGTGCGTCGGCCGGGAATCGAACCCGGATCGACTGCTTGGAAGGCAACCATGCTGACCATTACACCACCGACGCAATCTTATAGGATGTGAGATCCAGCCAAGAGGTTTATTTGAACCCTCCTGGTAGTATCTGGCGTTTCTTGTTTGGCACTTTTTGGCCAAAGACGGGCTTGTTTTGATCAGATGCAATTGTGCCGGTAGTGATTGTGTTGTGTATAGCTCAGATAATTTCTTTTAACAGCAGAGTGGCGCAGTGGAAGCGTGCTGGGCCCATAACCCAGAGGTCCGTGGATCGAAACCACGCTCTGCTAACACTTGTTTTGTCTCTAGTGTGCTATGTAACACTCAATTCTCGCAACCATGCCTTGTCACAAATCTCCAGTATACTCAACAACGGTCTGTGTGGTAATTGGATTTGTCCAATGTCAGCCCCAAAAAGAGACATTTCAAAAGCCAGGAGTGATGAAACGTTGTCCGTGTTTGTTCCAGCTTACTCATACACCCGTACTACCCTCAACCACAGAGCATTTTTGTCGATATTTAGACAAATCGGATATGTGGGGAAAATATAGCACATAAAAGTTTTATAACTGCTCAATCAAGTTCCATGCCAATGCAAACCACATCGCAGATGTACCCACCAAATATTTTACGGATGGTGCAAAGTCTGAGCACACAATGACACATTACGTGTTTTGGCACAAGTGTCACTACAGGCCACACACCTCCATTATTTTCCCTCAGCGACAATGTTAACATTCAGCGCTGAAGCTCAGTCCCAAAAATTTCGTGGCCAATAAGCTTTGGTGCATGCCTAGCCCAGTCTGTGAGAAAGAAGCCATAAAAATCTTGACCCAGGTTAACGGTGAAAATCCTGGACCTTTCTATGCCGGCAGCATAGGTGTGCCTAGCAACGTCAAGGAGACGTCACTCGCAGCCTCATCACCACCTGTCTCCTTGTGTCTTCTCGCCCAGAATTTCAAACTTTCATCATTAAAACTCATACCCGTTCACAGCTTAGACAATTTCCATCATTTTGATACCTGTAGAAGAAAATCTGCAGACTGGCAGCAAATAAAAAAGGCTTTACAGCCTAAATTACAGGGAATTACATTCGTCCCTCCCGAAAAACGTAAGTTGTGTTGGGGGTGTGTGTTCATAAGCCAGAGGTCCGTGGATGGAAACAACGCTTTTTTCACGCTTGTTTTGTCTCTACTGTGCTGTGTAAAATTCCACTGCCGCAACGATGGCGGGTCACCATTCTCCAGTTTATTGAGCAACTGTCCGTGTGATAAAATACTTGGTGCGTCGGCCGGGAATCGAACCCGGATCGACTGCTTGGAAGGCAACCATGCTGACCATTACACCACCGACGCAATCTTATAGGATGTGAGATCCAGCCAAGAGGTTTATTTGAACCCTCCTGGTAGTATCTGGCGTTTCTTGTTTGGCACTTTTTGGCCAAAGACGGGCTTGTTTTGATCAGATGCAATTGTGCCGGTAGTGATTGTGTTGTGTATAGCTCAGATAATTTCTTTTAACAGCAGAGTGGCGCAGTGGAAGCGTGCTGGGCCCATAACCCAGAGGTCCGTGGATCGAAACCACGCTCTGCTAATTCTTGTTTTGTCTCTAGTGTGCTATGTAACACTCAATTCTCGCAACCATGCCTTGTCACAAATCTCCAGTATACTCAACAACGGTCTGTGTGGTAATTGGATTTGTCCAATGTCAGCCCCAAAAAGAGACATTTCAAAAGCCAGGAGTGATGAAACGTTGTCCGTGTTTGTTCCAGCTTACTCATACACCCGTACTACCCTCAACCACAGAGCATTTTTGTCGATATTTAGACAAATCGGATATGTGGGGAAAATATAGCACATAAAAGTTTTATAACTGCTCAATCAAGTTCCATGCCAATGCAAACCACATCGCAGATGTACCCACCAAATATTTTAGGGATGGTGCAAAGTCTGAGCACACAATGACACATTACGTGTTTTGGCACAAGTGTCACTACAGGCCACGCACCTCCATTATTTTCCCTCAGCGACAATGTTAACATTTAGCGCTGAAGTTCAGTCCCAAAAACTTCGTGGCCAATAAGCTTTGGTGCATGCCTAGCCCAGTCTGTGAGAAAGAAGCCATAAAAATCTTGACCCAGGTTAACGGTGAAAATCCTGGACCTTTCTATGCCGGCAGCATAGGTGTGCCTAGCAACGTCAAGGAGGCGTCACTCGCAGCCTCATCACCACCTGTCTCCTTGTGTCTTCTCGCCCAGAATTTCAAACTTTCATCATTAAAACTCATACCCGCTCACAGCTTAGACAATTTCCATCATTTTGATACCTGTAGAAGAAAATCTGCAGACTGGCAGCAAATAAAAAAGACTTTACAGCCTAAATTACAGGGAATTACATTCGTCCCTCCCGAAAAACGTAAGTTGTGTTGGGGGTGTGTGTTCATAAGCCAGAGGTCCGTGGATGGAAACGACGCCTTTCTCACGCTTGTTTTGTCTCTACTGTGCTGTGTAAAATTCCACTGCCGCAACGATGGCGGGTCACCATTCTCCAGTTTATTGAGCAACTGTCCGTGTGATAAAAGACTTGGTGCGTCGGCCGGGAATCTAACCCGGATCGACTGCTTGGAAGGCAACCATGCTGACCATTACACCACCGACGCAATCTTATAGGATGTGAGATCCAGCCAAGAGGTTTATTTGAACCCTCCTAGTAGTATCTGGCGTTTCTTGTTTGGCACTTTTTGGCCAAACACGGGCTTGTTTTGATCAGATGCAATTGTGCCGGTAGTGATTGTGTTGTGTATAGCGCAGACCCTTTCGTTTAACAGCAGAGTGGCGCAGTGGAAGCGTGCTGGGCCCATAACCCAGAGGTCCGTGGATCGAAACCACGCTCTGCTAACACTTGTTTTGTCTCTAGTGTGCTATGTAACACTCAATTCTCGCAACCTTGCCTTGTCACAAATCTCCAGTATACTCAACAACGGTCTGTGTGGTAATTGGATTTGTCCAATGTCAGCCCCAAAAAGAGACATTTCAAAAGCCAGAAGTGATAAAACGTTGTCCGTGTTTGTTCCAGCTTACTCATACTCCCGTACTACCCTAAACCACAGAGCATTTTTGTCGATATTTAGACAAATCGGATATATGGGGAAAATATAGCACATAAAAGTTTTAAAACTGCTCAATCAAGTTCCATGCCAATGCAAACCACATCGCAGATGTACCCACCAAATATTTTAGGGATGGTGCAAAGTCTGAGCACACAATGACACATTACGTGTTTTGGCACAAGTGTCACTACAGGCCACGCACCTCCATTATTTTCCCTCAGCGACAATGTTAACATTTAGCGCTGAAGCTCAGTCCCAAAAACTTCGTGGCCAATAAGCTTTGGTGCATGCCTAGCCCAGTCTGTGAGAAAGAAGCCATAAAAATCTTGACCCAGGTTAACGGTGAAAATCCTGGACCTTTCTATGCCGGCAGCATAGGTGTGCCTAGCAACGTCAAGGAGACGTCACTCGCAGCCTCATCACCACCTGTCTCCTTGTGTCTTCTCGCCCAGAATTTCAAACTTTCATCATTAAAACTCATACCCGCTCACAGCTTAGACAATTTCCATCATTTTGATACCTGTAGAAGAAAATCTGCAGACTGGCAGCAAATAAAAAAGACTTTACAGCCTAAATTACAGGGAATTACATTCGTCCCTCCCGAAAAACGTAAGTTGTGTTGGGGGTGTGTGTTCATAAGCCAGAGGTCCGTGGATGGAAACGACGCTTTTTTCACGCTTGTTTTGTCTCTACTGTGCTGTGTAAAATTCCACCGCCGCAACGATGGCGGGTCACCATTCTCCAGTTTATTGAGCAACTGTCCGTGTGATAAAGGACTTGGTGCGATGGCCGGGAATCGAACCCGGATCGACTGCTTGGAAGGCAACCATGCTGACCATTACACCACCGACGCAATCTTATAGGATGTGAGATCCAGCCAAGAGGTTTATTTGAACCCTCCTAGCAGTATCTGGCGTTTCTTGTTTGGCACTTTTTGGCCAAACACGGGCTTGTTTTGATCAGATGCAATTGTGCCGGTAGTGATTGTGTTGTGTATAGCGCAGACCCTTTCGTTTAACAGCAGAGTGGCGCAGTGGAAGCGTGCTGGGCCCATAACCCAGAGGTCCGTGGATCGAAACCACGGTCTGCTAACACTTGTTTTGTCTCTAGTGTGCTATGTAACACTCAATTCTCGCAATCATGCCTTGTCACAAATCCCCAGTATACTCAACAACGGTCTGTGTGGTAATTGGATTTGTCCAATGTCAGCCCCAAAAAGAGACATTTCAAAAGCCATGAGTGATGAAACGTTGTCCGTGTTTGTTCCAGCTTACTCATACCCCCGTACTAGCATCAACCACAGAGCATTTTTGTCGATATTTAGACAAATCGGATATGTGGGGAAAATATAGCACATAAAAGTTTTAAAACTGCTCAATCAAGTTCCATGCCAATGCAAACCACATCGCAGATGTACCCACCAAATATTTTAGGGATGGTGCAAAGTCTGAGCACACAATGACACATTACGTGTTTTGGCACAAGTGTCACTACAGGCCAAGCACCTCCATTATTTTCCCTCAGCGACAATGTTAACATTTAGCGCTGAAGCTCAGTCCCAAAAACTTCGTGGCCAATAAGCTTTGGTGCATGCCTAGCCCAGTCTGTGAGAAAGAAGCCATAAAAATCTTGACCCAGGTTAACGGTGAAAATCCTGGACCTTTCTATGCCGGCAGCATAGGTTTGCCTAGCAACGTCAAGGAGACGTCACTCGCAGCCTCATCACCACCTGTCTCCTTGTGCCTTCTCGCCCAGAATTTCAAACTTTCATCATTAAAACTCATACCCGCTCACAGCTTAGACAATTTCCATCATTTTGATACCTGTAGAAGAAAATCTGCAGACTGGCAGCAAATAAAAAAGACTTTACAGCCTAAATTACAGGGAATTACATTCGTCCCTCCCGAAAAACGTAAGTTGTGTTGGGGGTGTGTGTTCATAAGCCAGAGGTCCGTGGATGGAAACGACGCTTTTCTCACGCTTGTTTTGTCTCTACTGTGCTGTGTAAAATTCCACCGCCGCAACGATGGCGGGTCACCATTCTCCAGTTTATTGAGCAACTGTCCGTGTGATGAAAGACTTGGTGCGTCGGCCGGGAATCGAACCCGGATCGACTGCTTGGAAGGCAACCATGCTGACCATTACACCACCGACGCAATCTTATAGGATGTGAGATCCAGCCAAGAGGTTTATTTGAACCCTCCTAGTAGTATGTGGCGTTTCTTGTTTGGCACTTTTTGGCCAAAGACGGGCTTGTTTTGATCAGATGCAATTGTGCCGGTAGTGATTGTGTTGTGTATAGCGCAGACCCGTTCGTTTAACAGCAGAGTGGCGCAGTGGAAGCGTGCTGGGCCCATAAACCAGAGGTCCAATGATCGAAACCACGCTCTGCTAACACTTGTTTTGTCTCTAGTGTGCTATGTAACACTCAATTCTCGCAACCATGCCTTGTCACAAATCCCCAGTATACTCAACAACGGTCTGTGTGGTAATTGGATTTGTCCAATGTCAGCCCCAAAAAGAGACATTTCAAAAGCCAGGAGTGATGAAACGTTGTCCGTGTTTGTTCCAGCTTACTCATACACCCGTACTACCCTCAACCACAGAGCATTTTTGTCGATATTTAGACAAATCGGATATGTGGGGAAAATATAGCACATAAAAGTTTTATAACTGCTCAATCAAGTTCCATGTCAATGCAAACCACATCGCAGATGTACCCACCAAATATTTTACGGATGGTGCAAAGTCTGGGCACACAATGACACATTTCGTGTTTTGGCACAAGTGTCACTACAGGCCAAGCACCTCCATTATTTTCCCTCAGCGACAATGTTAACATTTAGCGCTGAAGCTCAGTCCCAAAAACTTCGTGGCCAATAAGCTTTGGTGCATGCCTAGCCCAGTCTGTGAGAAAGAAGCCATAAAAATCTTGACCCAGGTTAACGTTGAAAATCCTGGACCTTTCTATGCCGGCAGCATAGGTGTGCCTAGCAACGTCAAGGAGGCGTCACTCGCAGCCTCATCACCACCTGTCTCCTTGTGCCTTCTCGCCCAGAATTTCAAACTTTCATCATTAAAACTCATACCCGCTCACAGCTTAGACAATTTCCATCATTTTGATAAATGTAGAAGAAAATCTGCAGACTGGCAGCAAATAAAAAAGACTTTACAGCCTAAATTACAGGGAATTACATTCGTCCCTCCCGAAAAACGTAAGTTGTGTTGGGGGTGTGTGTTCATAAGCCAGAGGTCCGTGGATGGAAACGACGCTTTTCTTACGCTTGTTTTGTTTCTACTGTGCTGTGTAAAATTCCACTGCCGCAACGATGGCGGGTCACCATTCTCCAGTTTATTGAGCAACTGTCCGGTGCGTCGGCCGGGAATCGAACCCGGATCGACTGCTTGGAAGGCAACCATGCTGACCATTACACCACCGACGCAATCTTATAGGATGTGAGATCCAGCCAAGAGGTTTATTTGAACCCTCCTAGTAGTATCTGGCGTTTCTTGTTTGGCACTTTTTGGCCAAAGACGGGCTTGTTTTGATCAGATGCAATTGTGCCGGTAGTGATTGTGTTGTGTAAAGCTCAGATCCTTTCGTTTAACAGCAGAGTGGCGCAGTGGAAGCGTGCTGGGCCCATAACCCAGAGGTCCGTGGATCGAAACCACGCTCTGCTAACACTTGTTTTGTCTCTAGTGTGCTATGTAACACTCAATTCTCGCAACCATGCCTTGTCACAAATCTCCAGTATACTCAACAACGGTCTGTGTGGTAATTGGATTTGTCCAATGTCAGCCCCATAAAGAGACATTTCAAAAGCCAGGAGTGATGAAACGTTGTCCGTGTTTGTTCCAGCTTACTCATACACCCGTACTACCCTCAACCACAGAGCATTTTTGTCGATATTTAGACAAATCGGATATGTGGGGAAAATATAGCACATAAAAGTTTTATAACTGCTCAATCAAGTTCCATGTCAATGCAAACCACATCGCAGATGTACCCACCAAATATTTTAGGGATGGTGCAAAGTCTGAGCACACAATGACACATTACGTGTTTTGGCACAAGTGTCACTACAGGCCACACACCTCCATTATTTTCCCTCAGCGACAATGTTAACATTTTGCGCTGAAGCTCAGTCCCAAAAATTTCGTGGCCAATAAGCTTTGGTGCATGCCTAGCCCAGTCTGTGAGAAAGAAGCCATAAAAATCTTGACCCAGGTTAACGGTGAAAATCCTGGACCTTTCTATGCCGGCAGCATAGGTGTGCCTAGCAACGTCAAGGAGACGTCACTCGCAGCCTCATCACCACCTGTCTCCTTGTGTCTTCTCGCCCAGAATTTCAAACTTTCATCATTAAAACTCATACCCGCTCACAGCTTAGACAATTTCCATCATTTTGATAAATGTAGAAGAAAATCTGCAGACTGGCAGCAAATAAAAAAGACTTTACAGCCTAAATTACAGGGAATTACATTCGTCCCTCCCGAAAAACGTAAGTTGTGTTGGGGGTGTGTGTTCATAAGCCAGAGGTCCGTGGATGGAAACGACGCTTTTCTCACGCTTGTTTTGTCTCTACTGTGCTGTGTAAAATTCCACCGCCGCAACGATGGCGGGTCACCATTCTCCAGTTTATTGAGCAACTGTCCGTGTGATGAAAGACTTGGTGCGTCGGCCGGGAATCGAACCCGGATCGACTGCTTGGAAGGCAACCATGCTGACCATTACACCACCGACGCAATCTTATAGGATGTGAGATCCAGCCAAGAGGTTTATTTGAACCCTCCTAGTAGTATCTGGCGTTTCTTGTTTGGCACTTTTTGGCCAAAGACGGGCTTGTTTTGATCAGATGCAATTGTGCCGGTAGTGATTGTGTTGTGTATAGCGCAGACCCGTTCGTTTAACAGCAGAGTGGCGCAGTGGAAGCGTGCTGGGCCCATAAACCAGAGGTCCAATGATCGAAACCACGCTCTGCTAACACTTGTTTTGTCTCTAGTGTGCTATGTAACACTCAATTCTCGCAACCATGCCTTGTCACAAATCCCCAGTATACTCAACAACGGTCTGTGTGGTAATTGGATTTGTCCAATGTCAGCCCCAAAAAGAGACATTTCAAAAGCCAGGAGTGATGAAACGTTGTCCGTGTTTGTTCCAGCTTACTCATACACCCGTACTACCCTCAACCACAGAGCATTTTTGTCGATATTTAGACAAATCGGATATGTGGGGAAAATATAGCACATAAAAGTTTTATAACTGCTCAATCAAGTTCCATGTCAATGCAAACCACATCGCAGATGTACCCACCAAATATTTTACGGATGGTGCAAAGTCTGGGCACACAATGACACATTTCGTGTTTTGGCACAAGTGTCACTACAGGCCAAGCACCTCCATTATTTTCCCTCAGCGACAATGTTAACATTTAGCGCTGAAGCTCAGTCCCAAAAACTTCGTGGCCAATAAGCTTTGGTGCATGCCTAGCCCAGTCTGTGAGAAAGAAGCCATAAAAATCTTGACCCAGGTTAACGTTGAAAATCCTGGACCTTTCTATGCCGGCAGCATAGGTGTGCCTAGCAACGTCAAGGAGGCGTCACTCGCAGCCTCATCACCACCTGTCTCCTTGTGCCTTCTCGCCCAGAATTTCAAACTTTCATCATTAAAACTCATACCCGCTCACAGCTTAGACAATTTCCATCATTTTGATAAATGTAGAAGAAAATCTGCAGACTGGCAGCAAATAAAAAAGACTTTACAGCCTAAATTACAGGGAATTACATTCGTCCCTCCCGAAAAACGTAAGTTGTGTTGGGGGTGTGTGTTCATAAGCCAGAGGTCCGTGGATGGAAACGACGCTTTTCTTACGCTTGTTTTGTTTCTACTGTGCTGTGTAAAATTCCACTGCCGCAACGATGGCGGGTCACCATTCTCCAGTTTATTGAGCAACTGTCCGGTGCGTCGGCCGGGAATCGAACCCGGATCGACTGCTTGGAAGGCAACCATGCTGACCATTACACCACCGACGCAATCTTATAGGATGTGAGATCCAGCCAAGAGGTTTATTTGAACCCTCCTAGTAGTATCTGGCGTTTCTTGTTTGGCACTTTTTGGCCAAAGACGGGCTTGTTTTGATCAGATGCAATTGTGCCGGTAGTGATTGTGTTGTGTAAAGCTCAGATCCTTTCGTTTAACAGCAGAGTGGCGCAGTGGAAGCGTGCTGGGCCCATAACCCAGAGGTCTGTGGATCGAAACCACGCTCTGCTAACACTTGTTTTGTCTCTAGTGTGCTATGTAACACTCAATTCTCGCAACCATGCCTTGTCACAAATCTCCAGTATACTCAACAACGGTCTGTGTGGTAATTGGATTTGTCCAATGTCAGCCCCATAAAGAGACATTTCAAAAGCCAGGAGTGATGAAACGTTGTCCGTGTTTGTTCCAGCTTACTCATACACCCGTACTACCCTCAACCACAGAGCATTTTTGTCGATATTTAGACAAATCGGATATGTGGGGAAAATATAGCACATAAAAGTTTTATAACTGCTCAATCAAGTTCCATGTCAATGCAAACCACATCGCAGATGTACCCACCAAATATTTTAGGGATGGTGCAAAGTCTGAGCACACAATGACACATTACGTGTTTTGGCACAAGTGTCACTACAGGCCACACACCTCCATTATTTTCCCTCAGCGACAATGTTAACATTTTGCGCTGAAGCTCAGTCCCAAAAATTTCGTGGCCAATAAGCTTTGGTGCATGCCTAGCCCAGTCTGTGAGAAAGAAGCCATAAAAATCTTGACCCAGGTTAACGGTGAAAATCCTGGACCTTTCTATGCCGGCAGCATAGGTGTGCCTAGCAACGTCAAGGAGACGTCACTCGCAGCCTCATCACCACCTGTCTCCTTGTGTCTTCTCGCCCAGAATTTCAAACTTTCATCATTAAAACTCATACCCGCTCACAGCTTAGACAATTTCCATCATTTTGATAAATGTAGAAGAAAATCTGCAGACTGGCAGCAAATAAAAAAGACTTTACAGCCTAAATTACAGGGAATTACATTCGTCCCTCCCGAAAAACGTAAGTTGTGTTGGGGGTGTGTGTTCATAAGCCAGAGGTCCGTGGATGGAAACGACGCTTTTCTTACGCTTGTTTTGTCTCTACTGTGCTGTGTAAAATTCCACTGCCGCAACGATGGCGGGTCACCATTCTCCAGTTTATTGAGCAACTGTCCGTGTGATAAAAGACTTGGTGCGTCGGCCGGGAATCGAACCCGGATCGACTGCTTGGAAGGCAACCATGCTGACCATTACACCACCGACGCAATCTTTTAGGATGTGAGATCCAGCCAAGAGGTTTATTTGAACCCTCCTAGTAGTATCTGGCGTTTCTTGTTTGGCACTTTTTGGCCAAACACGGGCTTGTTTTGATCAGATGCAATTGTACCGGTAGTGATTGTGTTGTGTATAGCGCAGACTCTTTCGTTTAACAGCAGAGTGGCGCAGTGGAAGCGTGCTGGGCCCATAACCCAGAGGTCTGTGGATCGAAACCACGCTCTGCTAACACTTGTTTTGTCTCTAATGTGCTATGTAACACTCAATTCTCGCAACCATGCCTTGTCACAAATCTCCAGTATACTCAACAACGGTCTGTGTGGTAATTGGATTTGTCCAATGTCAGCCCCAAAAAGAGACATTTCAAAAGCCAGGAGTGATGAAACGTTGTCCGTGTTTGTTCCAGCTTACTCATACTCCCGTACTAGCATCAACCACAGAGCATTTTTGTCGATATTTAGACAAATCGGATATGTGGGGAAAATATAGCACATAAAAGTTTTAAAACTGCTCAATCAAGTTCCATGCCAATGCAAACCACATCGCAGATGTACCCACCAAATATACAAGTGTCACTACAGGCCACGCACCTCCATTATTTTCCCTCAGCGACAATGTTAACATTTAGCGCTGAAGCTCAGTCCCAAAAATTTCGTGGCCAATAAGCTTTGGTGCATGCCTAGCCCAGTCTGTGAGAAAGAAGCCATAAAAATCTTGACCCAGGTTAACGGTGAAAATCCTGGACCTTTCTATGCCGGCAGCATAGGTGTGCCTAGCAACGTCAAGGAGGCGTCACTCGCAGCCTCATCACCACCTGTCTCCTTGTGTCTTCTCGCCCAGAATTTCAAACTTTCATCATTAAAACTCATACCCGCTCACAGCTTAGACAATTTCCATCATTTTGATAAATGTAGAAGAAAATCTGCAGACTGGCAGCAAATAAAAATGACTTTACAGCCTAAATTACAGGGAATTACATTCGTCCCTCCCGAAAAACGTAAGTTGTGTTGAGGGTGTGTGTTCATAAGCCAGAGGTCCGTGGATGGAAACGACGCTTTTTTCACGCTTGTTTTGTCTCTACTGTGCTGTGTAAAATTCCACTGCCGCAACGATGGCGGGTCACCATTCTCCAGTTTATTGAGCAACTGTCCGTGTGATAAAAGACTTGGTGCGTCGGCCGGGAATCGAACCCGGATCGACTGCTTGGAAGGCAACCATGCTGACCATTACACCACCGACGCAATCTTATAGGATGTGAGATCCAGCCAAGAGGTTTATTTGAACCCTCCTAGTAGTATCTGGCGTTTCTTGTTTGGCAATTTTTGGCCAAAGACGGGCTTGTTTTGATCAGATGCAATTGTGCCGGTAGTGATTGTGTTGTGTATAGCGCAGACCCTTTTGTTTAGCAGCAGAGTGGCGCAGTGGAAGCGTGCTGCGCCCATAACCCAGATGTCCGTGGATCGAAACCACGCTCTGCTAACACTTGTTTTGTCTCTATTGTGCTATGTAACACTCAATTCTCGCAACCATGCCTTGTCACAAATCTCCAGTATACTCAACAACGGTCTGTGTGGTAATTGGATTTGGCCAATGTCAGCCCCAAAAAGAGACATTTCAAAAGCCAGGAGTGATGAAACGTTGTCCGTGTTTGTTCCAGCTTACTCATACTCCCGTACTAGCATCAACCACAGAGCATTTTTGTCGATATTTAGACAAATCGGATATGTGGGGAAAATATAGCACATAAAAGTTTTAAAACTGCTCAATCAAGTTCCATGCCAATGCAAACCACATCGCAGATGTACCCACCAAATATTTTACGGATGGTGCAAAGTCTGGGCACACAATGACACATTACGTGTTTTGGCACAAGTGTCAGTACAGGCCACGCACCTCCATTATTTTCCCTCAGCGACAATGTTAACATTTAGCGCTGAAGCTCAGTCCCAAAAACTTCGTGGCCAATAAGCTTTGGTGCATGCCTAGCCCAGTCTGTGAGAAAGAAGCCATAAAAATCTTGACCCAGGTTAACGGTGAAAATCCTGGACCTTTCTATGCCGGCAGCATAGGTGTGCCTAGCAACGTCAAGGAGACGTCACTCGCAGCCTCATCACCACCTGTCTCCTTGTGTCTTCTCGCCCAGAATTTCAAACTTTCATCATTAAAACTCATACCCGCTCACAGCTTAGACAATTTCCATCATTTTGATACCTGTAGAAGAAAATCTGCAGACTGGCAGCAAATAAAAAAGACTTTACAGCCTAAATTACAGGGAATTACATTCGTCCCTCCCGAAAAAC
Organism: Liolophura sinensis; assembly: GCF_032854445.1. NCBI lineage: Eukaryota > Metazoa > Mollusca > Polyplacophora > Chitonida > Chitonidae > Liolophura > Liolophura sinensis. Next base: position 47,301 of record NC_088301.1, on the reverse strand, counting down.
GTAAGTTGTGTTGGGGGTGTGTGTTCATAAGCCAGAGGTCCGTGGATGGAAACGACGCCTTTCTCACGCTTGTTTTGTCTCTACTGTGCTGTGTAAAATTCCACTGCCGCAACGATGGCGGGTCACCATTCTCCAGTTTATTGAGCAACTGTCCGTGTGATAAAAGACTTGGTGCGACGGCGGGAATCGAACCCGGATCGACTGCTTGGAAGGCAACCATGCTGACCATCACACCACCGACGCAATCTTATAGGATGTGAGATCCAGCCAAGAGGTTTATTTGAACCCTCCTAGTAGTATCTGGCGTTTCTTGTTTGGCACTTTTTGGCCAAAGACGGGCTTGTTTTGATCAGATGCAATTGTGCCGGTAGTGATTGTGTTGTGTATAGCGCAGACCCTTTTGTTTAACAGCAGAGTGGCGCAGTGGAAGCGTGCTGGGCCCATAAACCAGAGGTCCGTGGATCGAAACCACGCTCTGCTAACACTTGTTTTGTCTCTAGTGTGCTATGTAACACTCAATTCTCGCAACCATGCCTTGTCACAAATCTCCAGTATACTCAACAACGGTCTGTGTGGTAATTGGATTTGGCCAATGTCAGCCCGAAAAGGAGACATTTCAAAAGCCAGGAGTGATGAAACGTTGTCCGTGTTTGTTCCAGCTTACTCATACACCCGTACTACCCTCAACCACAGAGCATTTTTGTCGATATTTAGACAAATCGGATATGTGGGGAAAATATAGCACATAAAAGTTTTAAAACTGCTCAATCAAGTTCCATGTCAATGCAAACCACATCGCAGATGTACCCACCAAATATTTTACGGATGGTGCAAAGTCTGGGCACACAATGACACATTACGTGTTTTGGCACAAGTGTCAGTACAGGCCACACACCTCCATTATTTTCCCTCAGCGACAATGTTAACATTTTGCGCTGAAGCTCAGTCCCAAAAATTTCGTGGCCAATAAGCTTTGGTGCATGCCTAGCCCAGTCTGTGAGAAAGAAGCCATAAAAATCTTGACCCAGGTTAACGGTGAAAATCCTGGACTTTTCTATGCCGGCAGCATAGGTGTGCCTAGCAACGTCAAGGAGACGTCACTCGCAGCCTCATCACCACCTGTCTCCTTGTGTCTTCTCGCCCAGAATTTCAAACTTTCATCATTAAAACTCATACCCGCTCACAGCTTAGACAATTTCCATCATTTTGATAAATGTAGAAGAAAATCTGCAGACTGGCAGCAAATAAAAAAGACTTTACAGCCTAAATTACAGGGAATTACATTCGTCCCTCCCGAAAAACGTAAGTTGTGTTGGGGGTGTGTGTTCATAAGCCAGAGGTCCGTGGATGGAAACGACGCTTTTCTTACGCTTGTTTTGTCTCTACTGTGCTGTGTAAAATTCCACTGCCGCAACGATGGCGGGTCACCATTCTCCAGTTTTTTGAGCAACTGTCCGTGTGATAAAATACTTGGTGCGTCGGCCGGGAATCGAACCCGGATCGACTGCTTGGAAGGCAACCATGCTGACCATTACACCACCGACGCAATCTTTTAGGATGTGAGATCCAGCCAAGAGGTTTATTTGAACCCTCCTAGTAGTATCTGGCGTTTCTTGTTTGGCACTTTTTGGCCAAAGACGGGCTTGTTTTGATCAGATGCAATTGTACCGGTAGTGATTGTGTTGTGTATAGGGCAGACTCTTTCGTTTAACAGCAGAGTGGCGCAGTGGAAGCGTGCTGGGCCCATAACCCAGAGGTCCGTGGATCGAAACCACGCTCTGCTAACACTTGTTTTGTCTCTAGTGTGCTATGTAACACTCAATTCTCGCAACCATGCCTTGTCACAAATCTCCAGTATACTCAACAACGGTCTGTGTGGTAATTGGATTTGTCCAATGTCAGCCCCAAAAAGAGACATTTCAAAAGCCAGGAGTGATGAAACGTTGTCCGTGTTTGTTCCAGCTTACTCATACTCCCGTACTAGCATCAACCACAGAGCATTTTTGTCGATATTTAGACAAATCGGATATGTGGGGAAAATATAGCACATAAAAGTTTTAAAACTGCTCAATCAAGTTCCATGCCAATGCAAACCACATAGCAGATGTACCCACCAAATATACAAGTGTCACTACAGGCCACGCACCTCCATTATTTTCCCTCAGCGACAATGTTAACATTTAGCGCTGAAGCTCAGTCCCAAAAACTTCGTGGCCAATAAGCTTTGGTGCATGCCTAGCCCAGTCTGTGAGAAAGAAGCCATAAAAATCTTGACCCAGGTTAACGGTGAAAATCCTGGACCTTTCTATGCCGGCAGCATAGGTGTGCCTAGCAACGTCAAGGAGACGTCACTCGCAGCCTCATCACCACCTGTCTCCTTGTGTCTTCTCGCCCAGAATTTCAAACTTTCATTATTAAAACTCATATCCGCTCACAGCTTAGATAATTTCCATCATTTTGATACCTGTAGAAGAAAATCTGCAGACTGGCAGCAAATAAAAAAGACTTTACAGCCTAAATTACAGGGAATTACATTCGTCCCTCCCGAAAAACGTAAGTTGTGTTGGGGGTGTGTGTTCATAAGCCAGAGGTCTGTGGATGGAAACGACGCTTTTCTTACGCTTGTTTTGTCTCCACTGTGCTGTGTAAAATTCCACTGCCGCAACGATGGCGGGTCACCATTCTCCAGTTTATTGAGCAACTGTCCGTGAGATAAAGGACTTGGTGCGTCGGCCGGGAATCGAACCCGGATCGACTGCTTGGAAGGCAACCATGCTGACCATTACACCACCGACGCAATCTTATAGGATGTGAGATCCAGCCAAGAGGTTTATTTGAACCCTCCTAGTAGTATCTGGCGTTTCTTGTTTGGCACTTTTTGGCCAAACACGGGCTTGTTTTGATCAGATGCAATTGTGCCGGTAGTGATTGTGTTGTGTATAGCTCAGATCCTTTCGTTTAACAGCAGAGTGGCGCAGTGGAAGCGTGCTGGGCCCATAACCCAAAGGTCCGTGGATCGAAACCACGCTCTGCTAACACTTGTTTTTTCTCTAGTGTGCTATGTAACACTCAATTCTCGCAACCATGCCTTGTCACAAATCTCCAGTATACTCAACAACGGTCTGTGTGGTAATTGGATTTGTCCAATGTCAGCCCCATAAAGAGACATTTCAAAAGCCAGGAGTGATGAAACGTTGTCCGTGTTTGTTCCAGCTTACTCATACACCCGTACTACCCTCAACCACAGAGCATTTTTGTCGATATTTAGACAAATCGGATATGTGGGGAAAATATAGCACATAAAAGTTTTATAACTGCTCAATCAAGTTCCATGCCAATGCAAACCACATCGCAGATGTACCCACCAAATATTTTAGGGATGGTGCAAAGTCTGAGCACACAATGACACATTACGTGTTTTGGCACAAGTGTCACTACAGGCCACACACCTCCATTATTTTCCCTCAGCGACAATGTTAACATTCAGCGCTGAAGCTCAGTCCCAAAAATTTCGTGGCCAATAAGCTTTGGTGCATGCCTAGCCCAGTCTGTGAGAAAGAAGCCATAAAAATCTTGACCCAGGTTAACGGTGAAAATCCTGGACCTTTCTATGCCGGCAGCATAGGTGTGCCTAGCAACATCAAGGAGACGTCACTCGCAGCCTCATCACCACCTGTCTCCTTGTGTCTTCTCGCCCAGAATTTCAAACTTTCATCATTAAAACTCATACCCGTTCACAGCTTAGACAATTTCCATCATTTTGATACCTGTAGAAGAAAATCTGCAGACTGGCAGCAAATAAAAAAGGCTTTACAGCCTAAATTACAGGGAATTACATTCGTCCCTCCCGAAAAACGTAAGTTGTGTTGGGGGTGTGTGTTCATAAGCCAGAGGTCCGTGGATGGAAACGACGCTTTTTTCACGCTTGTTTTGTCTCTACTGTGCTGTGTAAAATTCCACTGCCGCAACGATGGCGGGTCACCATTCTCCAGTTTATTGAGCAACTGTCCGTGTGATAAAATACTTGGTGCGTCGGCCGGGAATCGAACCCGGACCGACTGCTTGGAAGGCAACCATGCTGACCATTACACCACCGACGCAATCTTATAGGATGTGAGATCCAGCCAAGAGGTTTATTTGAACCCTCCTGGTAGTATCTGGCGTTTCTTGTTTGGCACTTTTTGGCCAAAGACGGGCTTGTTTTGATCAGATGCAATTGTGCCGGTAGTGATTGTGTTGTGTATAGCTCAGATAATTTCTTTTAACAGCAGAGTGGCGCAGTGGAAGCGTGCTGGGCCCATAACCCAGAGGTCCGTGGATCGAAACCACGCTCTGCTAATTCTTGTTTTGTCTCTAGTGTGCTATGTAACACTCAATTCTCGCAACCATGCCTTGTCACAAATCTCCAGTATACTCAACAACGGTCTGTGTGGTAATTGGATTTGTCCAATGTCAGCCCCAAAAAGAGACATTTCAAAAGCCAGGAGTGATGAAACGTTGTCCGTGTTTGTTCCAGCTTACTCATACACCCGTACTACCCTCAACCACAGAGCATTTTTGTCGATATTTAGACAAATCGGATATGTGGGGAAAATATAGCACATAAAAGTTTTATAACTGCTCAATCAAGTTCCATGCCAATGCAAACCACATCGCAGATGTACCCACCAAATATTTTAGGGATGGTGCAAAGTCTGAGCACACAATGACACATTACGTGTTTTGGCACAAGTGTCACTACAGGCCACGCACCTCCATTATTTTCCCTCAGCGACAATGTTAACATTTAGCGCTGAAGTTCAGTCCCAAAAACTTCGTGGCCAATAAGCTTTGGTGCATGCCTAGCCCAGTCTGTGAGAAAGAAGCCATAAAAATCTTGACCCAGGTTAACGGTGAAAATCCTGGACCTTTCTATGCCGGCAGCATAGGTGTGCCTAGCAACGTCAAGGAGGCGTCACTCGCAGCCTCATCACCACCTGTCTCCTTGTGTCTTCTCGCCCAGAATTTCAAACTTTCATCATTAAAACTCATACCCGCTCACAGCTTAGACAATTTCCATCATTTTGATACCTGTAGAAGAAAATCTGCAGACTGGCAGCAAATAAAAAAGACTTTACAGCCTAAATTACAGGGAATTACATTCGTCCCTCCCGAAAAACGTAAGTTGTGTTGGGGGTGTGTGTTCATAAGCCAGAGGTCCGTGGATGGAAACGACGCCTTTCTCACGCTTGTTTTGTCTCTACTGTGCTGTGTAAAATTCCACTGCCGCAACGATGGCGGGTCACCATTCTCCAGTTTATTGAGCAACTGTCCGTGTGATAAAAGACTTGGTGCGTCGGCCGGGAATCTAACCCGGATCGACTGCTTGGAAGGCAACAATGCTGACCATTACACCACCGACGCAATCTTTTAGGATGTGAGATCCAGCCAAGAGGTTTATTTGAACCCTCCTAGTAGTATCTGGCGTTTCTTGTTTGGCACTTTTTGGCCAAACACGGGCTTGTTTTGATCAGATGCAATTGTGCCGGTAGTGATTGTGTTGTGTATAGCGCAGACCCTTTCGTTTAACAGCAGAGTGGCGCAGTGGAAGCGTGCTGGGCCCATAACCCAGAGGTCCGTGGATCGAAACCACGCTCTGCTAACACTTGTTTTGTCTCTAGTGTGCTATGTAACACTCAATTCTCGCAACCTTGCCTTGTCACAAATCTCCAGTATACTCAACAACGGTCTGTGTGGTAATTGGATTTGTCCAATGTCAGCCCCAAAAAGAGACATTTCAAAAGCCAGAAGTGATAAAACGTTGTCCGTGTTTGTTCCAGCTTACTCATACTCCCGTACTACCCTAAACCACAGAGCATTTTTGTCGATATTTAGACAAATCGGATATGTGGGGAAAATATAGCACATAAAAGTTTTAAAACTGCTCAATCAAGTTCCATGCCAATGCAAACCACATCGCAGATGTACCCACCAAATATTTTAGGGATGGTGCAAAGTCTGAGCACACAATGACACATTACGTGTTTTGGCACAAGTGTCACTACAGGCCACGCACCTCCATTATTTTCCCTCAGCGACAATGTTAACATTTAGCGCTGAAGCTCAGTCCCAAAAACTTCGTGGCCAATAAGCTTTGGTGCATGCCTAGCCCAGTCTGTGAGAAAGAAGCCATAAAAATCTTGACCCAGGTTAACGGTGAAAATCCTGGACCTTTCTATGCCGGCAGCATAGGTGTGCCTAGCAACGTCAAGGAGACGTCACTCGCAGCCTCATCACCACCTGTCTCCTTGTGTCTTCTCGCCCAGAATTTCAAACTTTCATCATTAAAACTCATACCCGCTCACAGCTTAGACAATTTCCATCATTTTGATACCTGTAGAAGAAAATCTGCAGACTGGCAGCAAATAAAAAAGACTTTACAGCCTAAATTACAGGGAATTACATTCGTCCCTCCCGAAAAACGTAAGTTTTGTTGGGGGTGTGTGTTCATAAGCCAGAGGTCCGTGGATGGAAACGACGCTTTTTTCACGCTTGTTTTGTCTCTACTGTGCTGTGTAAAATTCCACCGCCGCAACGATGGCGGGTCACCATTCTCCAGTTTATTGAGCAACTGTCCGTGTGATAAAGGACTTGGTGCGATGGCCGGGAATCGAACCCGGATCGACTGCTTGGAAGGCAACCATGCTGACCATTACACCACCGACGCAATCTTATAGGATGTGAGATCCAGCCAAGAGGTTTATTTGAACCCTCCTAGCAGTATCTGGCGTTTCTTGTTTGGCACTTTTTGGCCAAACACGGGCTTGTTTTGATCAGATGCAATTGTGCCGGTAGTGATTGTGTTGTGTATAGCGCAGACCCTTTCGTTTAACAGCAGAGTGGCGCAGTGGAAGCGTGCTGGGCCCATAACCCAGAGGTCCGTGGATCGAAACCACGCTCTGCTAACACTTGTTTTGTCTCTAGTGTGCTATGTAACACTCAATTCTCGCAATCATGCCCTGTCACAAATCCCCAGTATACTCAACAACGGTCTGTGTGGTAATTGGATTTGTCCAATGTCAGCCCCAAAAAGAGACATTTCAAAAGCCATGAGTGATGAAACGTTGTCCGTGTTTGTTCCAGCTTACTCATACCCCCGTACTAGCATCAACCACAGAGCATTTTTGTCGATATTTAGACAAATCGGATATGTGGGGAAAATATAGCACATAAAAGTTTTAAAACTGCTCAATCAAGTTCCATGCCAATGCAAACCACATCGCAGATGTACCCACCAAATATTTTAGGGATGGTGCAAAGTCTGAGCACACAATGACACATTACGTGTTTTGGCACAAGTGTCACTACAGGCCAAGCACCTCCATTATTTTCCCTCAGCGACAATGTTAACATTTAGCGCTGAAGCTCAGTCCCAAAAACTTCGTGGCCAATAAGCTTTGGTGCATGCCTAGCCCAGTCTGTGAGAAAGAAGCCATAAAAATCTTGACCCAGGTTAACGGTGAAAATCCTGGACCTTTCTATGCCGGCAGCATAGGTGTGCCTAGCAACGTCAAGGAGACGTCACTCGCAGCCTCATCACCACCTGTCTCCTTGTGCCTTCTCGCCCAGAATTTCAAACTTTCATCATTAAAACTCATACCCGCTCACAGCTTAGACAATTTCCATCATTTTGATACCTGTAGAAGAAAATCTGCAGACTGGCAGCAAATAAAAAAGACTTTACAGCCTAAATTACAGGGAATTACATTCGTCCCTCCCGAAAAACGTAAGATGTGTTGGGGGTGTGTGTTCATAAGCCAGAGGTCCGTGGATGGAAACGACGCTTTTCTCAGGCTTGTTTTGTCTCTACTGTGCTGTGTAAAATTCCACCGCCGCAACGATGGCGGGTCACCATTCTCCAGTTTATTGAGCAACTGTCCGTGTGATGAAAGACTTGGTGCGTCGGCCGGGAATCGAACCCGGATCGACTGCTTGGAAGGCAACCATGCTGACCATTACACCACCGACGCAATCTTATAGGATGTGAGATCCAGCCAAGAGGTTTATTTGAACCCTCCTAGTAGTATCTGGCGTTTCTTGTTTGGCACTTTTTGGCCAAAGACGGGCTTGTTTTGATCAGATGCAATTGTGCCGGTAGTGATTGTGTTGTGTATAGCGCAGACCCGTTCGTTTAACAGCAGAGTGGCGCAGTGGAAGCGTGCTGGGCCCATAACCCAGAGGTCCAATGATCGAAACCACGCTCTGCTAACACTTGTTTTGTCTCTAGTGTGCTATGTAACACTCAATTCTCGCAACCATGCCTTGTCACAAATCCCCAGTATACTCAACAACGGTCTGTGTGGTAATTGGATTTGTCCAATGTCAGCCCCAAAAAGAGACATTTCAAAAGCCAGGAGTGATGAAACGTTGTCCGTGTTTGTTCCAGCTTACTCATACACCCGTACTACCCTCAACCACAGAGCATTTTTGTCGATATTTAGACAAATCGGATATGTGGGGAAAATATAGCACATAAAAGTTTTATAACTGCTCAATTAAGTTCCATGTCAATGCAAACCACATCGCAGATGTACCCACCAAATATTTTACGGATGGTGCAAAGTCTGGGCACACAATGACACATTTCGTGTTTTGGCACAAGTGTCACTACAGGCCAAGCACCTCCATTATTTTCCCTCAGCGACAATGTTAACATTTAGCGCTGAAGCTCAGTCCCAAAAACTTCGTGGCCAATAAGCTTTGGTGCATGCCTAGCCCAGTCTGTGAGAAAGAAGCCATAAAAATCTTGACCCAGGTTAACGTTGAAAATCCTGGACCTTTCTATGCCGGCAGCATAGGTGTGCCTAGCAACGTCAAGGAGGCGTCACTCGCAGCCTCATCACCACCTGTCTCCTTGTGCCTTCTCGCCCAGAATTTCAAACTTTCATCATTAAAACTCATACCCGCTCACAGCTTAGACAATTTCCATCATTTTGATAAATGTAGAAGAAAATCTGCAGACTGGCAGCAAATAAAAAAGACTTTACAGCCTAAATTACAGGGAATTACATTCGTCCCTCCCGAAAAACGTAAGTTGTGTTGGGGGTGTGTGTTCATAAGCCAGAGGTCCGTGGATGGAAACGACGCTTTTCTTACGCTTGTTTTGTTTCTACTGTGCTGTGTAAAATTCCACTGCCGCAACGATGGCGGGTCACCATTCTCCAGTTTATTGAGCAACTGTCCGGTGCGTCGGCCGGGAATCGAACCCGGATCGACTGCTTGGAAGGCAACCATGCTGACCATTACACCACCGACGCAATCTTATAGGATGTGAGATCCAGCCAAGAGGTTTATTTGAACCCTCCTAGTAGTATCTGGCGTTTCTTGTTTGGCACTTTTTGGCCAAAGATGGGCTTGTTTTGATCAGATGCAATTGTGCCGGTAGTGATTGTGTTGTGTATAGCTCAGACCCTTTCGTTAAACAGCAGAGTGGCGCAGTGGAAGCGTGCTGTGCCCATAACCCAGAGGTCCGTGGATCGAAACCACGCTCTGCTAACACTTGTTTTGTCTCTAGTGTGCTATGTAACACTCAATTCTCGCAACCATGCCTTGTCACAAATCCCCAGTATACTCAACAACGGTCTGTGTGGTAATTGGATTTGTCCAATGTCAGCCCCAAAAAGAGACATTTCAAAAGCCATGAGTGATGAAACGTTGTCCGTGTTTGTTCCAGCTTACTCATACCCCCGTACTAGCATCAACCACAGAGCATTTTTGTCGATATTTAGACAAATCGGATATGTGGGGAAAATATAGCACATAAAAGTTTTAAAACTGCTCAATCAAGTTCCATGCCAATGCAAACCACATCGCAGATGTACCCACCAAATATTTTACGGATGGTGCAAATTCTGGGCTCACAATGACACATTACGTGTTTTGGCACTAGTGTCACTACAGGCCACGCACCTCCATTATTTTCCCTCAGCGACAATGTTAACATTTAGCGCTGAAGCTCAGTCCCAAAAACTTCATCGCCATTAAGCTTTGGTGCATGCCTAGCCCTGTCTGTGAGAAAGAAGCCATAAAAATCTTGACCCAGGTTAACGGTGAAAATCCTGGACCTTTCTATGCCGGCAGCATAGGTGTGCCTAGCAACGTCAAGGAGGCGTCACTCGCAGCCTCATCACCACCTGTCTCCTTGTGTCTTCTCGCCCAGAATTTCAAACTTTCATCATTAAAACTCATACCCGCTCACAGCTTAGATAATTTCCATCATTTTGATACCTGTAGAAGAAAATCTGCAGACTGGCAGCAAATAAAAAAGACTTTACAGCCTAAATTACAGGGAATTACATTCGTCCCTCCCGAAAAACGTAAGTTGTGTTGGGGGTGTGTGTTCATAAGCCAGAGGTCCGTGGATGGAAACGACGCTTTTTTCACGCTTGTTTTGTCTCTACTGTGCTGTGTAAAATTCCACTGCCGCAACGATGGCGGGTCACCATTCTCCAGTTTATTGAGCAACTGTCCGTGTGATAAAATACTTGGTGTGTCGGCCGGGATTCGAACCCGGATCGACTGCTTGGAAGGCAACCATGCTGACCATTACACCACCGACGCAATCTTATAGGATGTGAGATCCAGCCAAGAGGTTTATTTGAACCCTCCTAGTAGTATCTGGCGTTTCTTGTTTGGCACTTTTTGGCCAAAGACGGGCTTGTTTTGATCAGATGCAATTGTGCCGGTAGTGATTGTGTTGTGTAAAGCTCAGATCCTTTCGTTTAACAGCAGAGTGGCGCAGTGGAAGCGTGCTGGGCCCATAACCCAGAGGTCCGTGGATCGAAACCACGCTCTGCTAACACTTGTTTTGTCTCTAGTGTGCTATGTAACACTCAATTCTCGCAACCATGCCTTGTCACAAATCTCCAGTATACTCAACAACGGTCTGTGTGGTAATTGGATTTGTCCAATGTCAGCCCCATAAAGAGACATTTCAAAAGCCAGGAGTGATGAAACGTTGTCCGTGTTTGTTCCAGCTTACTCATACACCCGTACTACCCTCAACCACAGAGCATTTTTGTCGATATTTAGACAAATCGGATATGTGGGGAAAATATAGCACATAAAAGTTTTATAACTGCTCAATCAAGTTCCATGTCAATGCAAACCACATCGCAGATGTACCCACCAAATATTTTAGGGATGGTGCAAAGTCTGAGCACACAATGACACATTACGTGTTTTGGCACAAGTGTCACTACAGGCCACACACCTCCATTATTTTCCCTCAGCGACAATGTTAACATTTTGCGCTGAAGCTCAGTCCCAAAAATTTCGTGGCCAATAAGCTTTGGTGCATGCCTAGCCCAGTCTGTGAGAAAGAAGCCATAAAAATCTTGACCCAGGTTAACGGTGAAAATCCTGGACCTTTCTATGCCGGCAGCATAGGTGTGCCTAGCAACGTCAAGGAGACGTCACTCGCAGCCTCATCACCACCTGTCTCCTTGTGTCTTCTCGCCCAGAATTTCAAACTTTCATCATTAAAACTCATACCCGCTCACAGCTTAGACAATTTCCATCATTTTGATAAATGTAGAAGAAAATCTGCAGACTGGCAGCAAATAAAAAAGACTTTACAGCCTAAATTACAGGGAATTACATTCGTCCCTCCCGAAAAACGTAAGTTGTGTTGGGGGTGTGTGTTCATAAGCCAGAGGTCCGTGGATGGAAACGACGCTTTTCTTACGCTTGTTTTGTCTCTACTGTGCTGTGTAAAATTCCACTGCCGCAACGATGGCGGGTCACCATTCTCCAGTTTATTGAGCAACTGTCCGTGTGATAAAAGACTTGGTGCGTCGGCCGGGAATCGAACCCGGATCGACTGCTTGGAAGGCAACCATGCTGACCATTACACCACCGACGCAATCTTTTAGGATGTGAGATCCAGCCAAGAGGTTTATTTGAACCCTCCTAGTAGTATCTGGCGTTTCTTGTTTGGCACTTTTTGGCCAAACACGGGCTTGTTTTGATCAGATGCAATTGTACCGGTAGTGATTGTGTTGTGTATAGCGCAGACTCTTTCGTTTAACAGCAGAGTGGCGCAGTGGAAGCGTGCTGGGCCCATAACCCAGAGGTCTGTGGATCGAAACCACGCTCTGCTAACACTTGTTTTGTCTCTAGTGTGCTATGTAACACTCAATTCTCGCAACCATGCCTTGTCACAAATCTCCAGTATACTCAACAACGGTCTGTGTGGTAATTGGATTTGTCCAATGTCAGCCCCAAAAAGAGACATTTCAAAAGCCAGGAGTGATGAAACGTTGTCCGTGTTTGTTCCAGCTTACTCATACACCCGTACTAGCATCAACCACAGAGCATTTTTGTCGATATTTAGACAAATCGGATATGTGGGGAAAATATAGCACATAAAAGTTTTAAAACTGCTCAATCAAGTTCCATGCCAATGCAAACCACATCGCAGATGTACCCACCAAATATTTTAGGGATGGTGCAAAGTCTGGGCACACAATGACACATTACGTGTTTTGGCACAAGTGTCAGTACAGGCCACGCACCTCCATTATTTTCCCTCAGCGACAATGTTAACATTTAGCGCTGAAGCTCAGTCCCAAAAACTTCGTGGCCAATAAGCTTTGGTGCATGCCTAGCCCAGTCTGTGAGAAAGAAGCCATAAAAATCTTGACCCAGGTTAACGGTGAAAATCCTGGACCTTTCTATGCCGGCAGCATAGGTGTGCCTAGCAACGTCAAGGAGACGTCACTCGCAGCCTCATCACCACCTGTCTCCTTGTGTCTTCTCGCCCAGAATTTCAAACTTTCATCATTAAAACTCATACCCGCTCACAGCTTAGACAATTTCCATCATTTTGATACCTGTAGAAGAAAATCTGCAGACTGGCAGCAAATAAAAAAGACTTTACAGCCTAAATTACAGGGAATTACATTCGTCCCTCCCGAAAAACGTAAGTTGTGTTGGGGGTGTGTGTTCATAAGCCAGAGGTCCGTGGATGGAAACGACGCCTTTCTCACGCTTGTTTTGTCTCTACTGTGCTGTGTAAAATTCCACTGCCGCAACGATGGCGGGTCACCATTCTCCAGTTTATTGAGCAACTGTCCGTGTGATAAAATACTTGGTGCGACGGCCGGGAATCGAACCCGGATCGACTGCTTGGAAGGCAACCATGCTGACCATCACACCACCGACGCAATCTTATAGGATGTGAGATCCAGCCAAGAGGTTTATTTGAACCCTCCTAGTAGTATCTGGCGTTTCTTGATTGGCACTTTTTGGCCAAAGACGGGCTCGTTTTGATCAGATGCAATTGTGCCGGTAGTGATTGTGTTGTGTATAGCGCAGACCCTTTTGTTTAACAGCAGAGTGGCGCAGTGGAAGCGTGCTGGGCCCATAAACCAGAGGTCCGTGGATCGAAACCACGCTCTGCTAACACTTGTTTTGTCTCTAGTGTGCTATGTAACACTCAATTCTCGCAACCATGCCTTGTCACAAATCTCCAGTATACTCAACAACGGTCTGTGTGGTAATTGGATTTGGCCAATGTCAGCCCGAAAAGGAGACATTTCAAAAGCCAGGAGTGATGAAACGTTGTCCGTGTTTGTTCCAGCTTACTCATACACCCGTACTACCCTCAACCACAGAGCATTTTTGTCGATATTTAGACAAATCGGATATGTGTGGAAAATATAGCACATAAAAGTTTTAAAACTGCTCAATCAAGTTCCATGTCAATGCAAACCACATCGCAGATGTACCCACCAAATATTTTACGGATGGTGCAAAGTCTGGGCACACAATGACACATTACGTGTTTTGGCACAAGTGTCAGTACAGGCCACACACCTCCATTATTTTCCCTCAGCGACAATGTTAACATTTTGCGCTGAAGCTCAGTCCCAAAAATTTCGTGGCCAATAAGCTTTGGTGCATGCCTAGCCCAGTCTGTGAGAAAGAAGCCATAAAAATCTTGACCCAGGTTAACGGTGAAAATCCTGGACTTTTCTATGCCGGCAGCATAGGTGTGCCTAGCAACGTCAAGGAGACGTCACTCGCAGCCTCATCACCACCTGTCTCCTTGTGTCTTCTCGCCCAGAATTTCAAACTTTCATCATTAAAACTCATACCCGCTCACAGCTTAGACAATTTCCATCATTTTGATAAATGTAGAAGAAAATCTGCAGACTGGCAGCAAATAAAAAAGACTTTACAGCCTAAATTACAGGGAATTACATTCGTCCCTCCCGAAAAACGTAAGTTGTGTTGGGGGTGTGTGTTCATAAGCCAGAGGTCCGTGGATGGAAACGACGCTTTTCTTACGCTTGTTTTGTCTCTACTGTGCTGTGTAAAATTCCACTGCCGCAACGATGGCGGGTCACCATTCTCCAGTTTTTTGAGCAACTGTCCGTGTGATAAAATACTTGGTGCGTCGGCCGGGAATCGAACCCGGATCGACTGCTTGGAAGGCAACCATGCTGACCATTACACCACCGACGCAATCTTTTAGGATGTGAGATCCAGCCAAGAGGTTTATTTGAACCCTCCTAGTAGTATCTGGCGTTTCTTGTTTGGCACTTTTTGGCCAAAGACGGGCTTGTTTTGATCAGATGCAATTGTACCGGTAGTGATTGTGTTGTGTATAGGGCAGACTCTTTCGTTTAACAGCAGAGTGGCGCAGTGGAAGCGTGCTGGGCCCATAACCCAGAGGTCCGTGGATCGAAACCACGCTCTGCTAACACTTGTTTTGTCTCTAGTGTGCTATGTAACACTCAATTCTCGCAACCATGCCTTGTCACAAATCTCCAGTATACTCAACAACGGTCTGTGTGGTAATTGGATTTGTCCAATGTCAGCCCCAAAAAGAGACATTTCAAAAGCCAGGAGTGATGAAACGTTGTCCGTGTTTGTTCCAGCTTACTCATACTCCCGTACTAGCATCAACCACAGAGCATTTTTGTCGATATTTAGACAAATCGGATATGTGGGGAAAATATAGCACATAAAAGTTTTAAAACTGCTCAATCAAGTTCCATGCCAATGCAAACCACATAGCAGATGTACCCACCAAATATACAAGTGTCACTACAGGCCACGCACCTCCATTATTTTCCCTCAGCGACAATGTTAACATTTAGCGCTGAAGCTCAGTCCCAAAAACTTCGTGGCCAATAAGCTTTGGTGCATGCCTAGCCCAGTCTGTGAGAAAGAAGCCATAAAAATCTTGACCCAGGTTAACGGTGAAAATCCTGGACCTTTCTATGCCGGCAGCATAGGTGTGCCTAGCAACGTCAAGGAGACGTCACTCGCAGCCTCATCACCACCTGTCTCCTTGTGTCTTCTCGCCCAGAATTTCAAACTTTCATCATTAAAACTCATATCCGCTCACAGCTTAGATAATTTCCATCATTTTGATACCTGTAGAAGAAAATCTGCAGACTGGCAGCAAATAATAAAGACTTTACAGCCTAAATTACAGGGAATTACATTCGTCCCTCCCGAAAAACGTAAGTTGTGTTGGGGGTGTGTGTTCATAAGCCAGAGGTCTGTGGATGGAAACGACGCTTTTCTTACGCTTGTTTTGTCTCCACTGTGCTGTGTAAAATTCCACTGCCGCAACGATGGCGGGTCACCATTCTCCAGTTTATTGAGCAACTGTCCGTGAGATAAAGGACTTGGTGCGTCGGCCGTGAATCGAACCCGGATCGACTGCTTGGAAGGCAACCATGCTGACCATTACACCACCGACGCAATCTTATAGGATGTGAGATCCAGCCAAGAGGTTTATTTGAACCCTCCTAGTAGTATCTGGCGTTTCTTGTTTGGCACTTTTTGGCCAAAGACGGGCTTGTTTTGATCAGATGCAATTGTGCCGGTAGTGATTGTGTTGTGTATAGCTCAGATCCTTTCGTTTAACAGCAGAGTGGCGCAGTGGAAGCGTGCTGGGCCCATAACCCAAAGGTCCGTGGATCGAAACCATGCTCTGCTAACACTTGTTTTTTCTCTAGTGTGCTATGTAACACTCAATTCTCGCAACCATGCCTTGTCACAAATCTCCAGTATACTCAACAACGGTCTGTGTGGTAATTGGATTTGTCCAATGTCAGCCCCAAAAAGAGACATTTCAAAAGCCAGGAGTGATGAAACGTTGTCCGTGTTTGTTCCAGCTTACTCATACACCCGTACTACCCTCAACCACAGAGCATTTTTGTCCATATTAAGACAAATCGGATATGTGGGGAAAATATAGCACATAAAAGTTTTATAACTGCTTAATCAAGTTCCATGCCAATGCAAACCACATCGCAGATGTACCCACCAAATATTTTAGGGATGGTGCAAAGTCTGGGCACACAATGACACATTACGTGTTTTGGCACAAGTGTCACTACAGGCCACACACCTCCATTATTTTCCCTCAGCGACAATGTTAACATTTAGCGCTGAAGCTCAGTCCCAAAAATTTCGTCGCCAATAAGCTTTGGTGCATGCCTAGCCCAGTCTGTGAGAAAGAAGCCATAAAAATCTTGACCCAGGTTAACGGTGAAAATCCTGGACCTTTCTATGCCGGCAGCATAGGTGTGCCTAGCAACGTCAAGGAGACGTCACTCGCAGCCTCATCACCACCTGTCTCCTTGTGTCTTCTCGCCCAGAATTTCAAACTTTCATCATTAAAACTCATACCCGCTCACAGCTTAGACAATTTCCATCATTTTGATACCTGTAGAAGAAAATCTGCAGACTGGCAGCAAATAAAAAAGACTTTACAGCCTAAATTACAGGGAATTACATTCGTCCCTCCCGAAAAACGTAAGTTGTGTTGGGGGTGTGTGTTCATAAGCCAGAGGTCCGTGGATGGAAACGACGCCTTTCTCACGCTTGTTTTGTCTCTACTGTGCTGTGTAAAATTCCACTGCCGCAACGATGGCGGGTCACCATTCTCCAGTTTATTGAGCAACTGTCCGTGTGATAAAAGACTTGGTGCGACGGCCGGGAATCGAACCCGGATCGACTGCTTGGAAGGCAACCATGCTGACCATCACACCACCGACGCAATCTTATAGGATGTGAGATCCAGCCAAGAGGTTTATTTGAACCCTCCTAGTAGTATCTGGCGTTTCTTGTTTGGCACTTTTTGGCCAAACACGGGCTTGTTTTGATCAGATGCAATTGTGCCGGTAGTGATTGTGTTGTGTATAGCGCAGACCCTTTCGTTTAACAGCAGAGTGGCGCAGTGGAAGCGTGCTGGGCCCATAACCCAGAGGTCCGTGGATCGAAACCACGCTCTGCTAACACTTGTTTTGTCTCTAGTGTGCTATGTAACACTCAATTCTCGCAACCATGCCTTGTCACAAATCTCCAGTATACTCAACAACGGTCTGTGTGGTAATTGGATTTGGCCAATGTCAGCCCGAAAAGGAGACATTTCAAAAGCCAGGAGTGATGAAACGTTGTCCGTGTTTGTTCCAGCTTACTCATACACCCGTACTACCCTCAACCACAGAGCATTTTTGTCGATATTTAGACAAATCGGATATGTGGGGAAAATATAGCACATAAAAGTTTTAAAACTGCTCAATCAAGTTCCATGTCAATGCAAACCACATCGCAGATGTACCCACCAAATATTTTACGGATGGTGCAAAGTCTGGGCACACAATGACACATTACGTGTTTTGGCACAAGTGTCACTACAGGCCACACACCTCCATTATTTTCCCTCAGCGACAATGTTAACATTTTGCGCTGAAGCTCAGTCCCAAAAATTTCGTGGCCAATAAGCTTTGGTGCATGCCTAGCCCAGTCTGTGAGAAAGAAGCCATAAAAATCTTGACCCAGGTTAACGGTGAAAATCCTGGACTTTTCTATGCCGGCAGCATAGGTGTGCCTAGCAACGTCAAGGAGACGTCACTCGCAGCCTCATCACCACCTGTCTCCTTGTGTCTTCTTGCCCAGAATTTCAAACTTTCATCATTAAAACTCATACCCGCTCACAGCTTAGACAATTTCCATCATTTTGATAAATGTAGAAGAAAATCTGCAGACTGGCAGCAAATAAAAAAGACTTTACAGCCTAAATTACAGGGAATTACATTCGTCCCTCCCGAAAAACGTAAGTTGTGTTGGGGGTGTGTGTTCATAAGCCAGAGGTCCGTGGATGGAAACGACGCTTTTCTTACGCTTGTTTTGTCTCTACTGTGCTGTGTAAAATTCCACTGCCGCAACGATGGCGGGTCACCATTCTCCAGTTTTTTGAGCAACTGTCCGTGTGATAAAATACTTGGTGCGTCGGCCGGGAATCGAACCCGGATCGACTGCTTGGAAGGCAACCATGCTGACCATTACACCACCGACGCAATCTTTTAGGATGTGAGATCCAGCCAAGAGGTTTATTTGAACCCTCCTAGTAGTATCTGGCGTTTCTTGTTTGGCACTTTTTGGCCAAAGACGGGCTTGTTTTGATCAGATGCAATTGTACCGGTAGTGATTGTGTTGTGTATAGCGCAGACACTTTCGTTTAACAGCAGAGTGGCGCAGTGGAAGCGTGCTGGGCCCATAACCCAGAGGTCCGTGGATCGAAACCACGCTCTGCTAACACTTGTTTTGTCTCTAGTGTGCTATGTAACACTCAATTCTCGCAACCATGCCTTGTCACAAATCTCCAGTATACTCAACAACGGTCTGTGTGGTAATTGGATTTGTCCAATGTCAGCCCCAAAAAGAGACATTTCAAAAGCCAGGAGTGATGAAACGTTGTCCGTGTTTGTTCCAGCTTACTCATACTCCCGTACTAGCATCAACCACAGAGCATTTTTGTCGATATTTAGACAAATCGGATATGTGGGCAAAATATAGCACATAAAAGTTTTAAAACTGCTCAATCAAGTTCCATGCCAATACAAACCACATAGCAGATGTACCCACCAAATATACAAGTGTCACTACAGGCCACGCACCTCCATTATTTTCCCTCAGCGACAATGTTAACATTTAGCGCTGAAGCTCAGTCCCAAAAACTTCGTCGCCAATAAGCTTTGGTGCATGCCTAGCCCAGTCTGTGAGAAAGAAGCCATAAAAATCTTGACCCAGGTTAACGGTGAAAATCCTGGACCTTTCTATGCCGGCAGCATAGGTGTGCCTAGCAACGTCAAGGAGACGTCACTCGCAGCCTCATCACCACCTGTCTCCTTGTGTCTTCTCGCCCAGAATTTCAAACTTTCATCATTAAAACTCATATCCGCTCACAGCTTAGATAATTTCCATCATTTTGATACCTGTAGAAGAAAATCTGCAGACTGGCAGCAAATAAAAAAGACTTTACAGCCTAAATTACAGGGAATTACATTCGTCCCTCCCGAAAAACGTAAGTTGTGTTGGGGGTGTGTGTTCATAAGCCAGAGGTCCGTGGATGGAAACGACGCTTTTCTTACGCTTGTTTTGTCTCCACTGTGCTGTGTAAAATTCCACTGCCGCAACGATGGCGGGTCACCATTCTCCAGTTTATTGAGCAACTGTCCGTGAGATAAAAGACTTGGTGCGTCGGCCGGGAATCGAACCCGGATCGACTGCTTGGAAGGCAACCATGCTGACCATTACACCACCGACGCAATCTTATAGGATGTGAGATCCAGCCAAGAGGTTTATTTGAACCCTCCTAGTAGTATCTGGCGTTTCTTGTTTGGCACTTTTTGGCCAAACACGGGCTTGTTTTGATCAGATGCAATTGTGCCGGTAGTGATTGTGTTGTGTATAGCTCAGATCCTTTCGTTTAACAGCAGAGTGGCGCAGTGGAAGCGTGCTGGGCCCATAACCCAGAGGTCCGTGGATCGAAACCACGCTCTGCTAACACTTGTTTTTTCTCTAGTGTGCTATGTAACACTCAATTCTCGCAACCATGCCTTGTCACAAATCTCCAGTATACTCAACAACTGTCTGTGTGGTAATTGGATTTGTCCAATGTCAGCCCCAAAAAGAGACATTTCAAAAGCCAGGAGTGATGAAACGTTGTCCGTGTTTGTTCCAGCTTACTCATACACCCGTACTACCCTAAACCACAGAGCATTTTTGTCGATATTTAGACAAATCGGATATGTGGGGAAAATATAGCACATAAAAGTTTTATAACTGCTCAATCAAGTTCCATGCCAATGCAAACCACATCGCAGATGTACCCACCAAATATTTTACGGATGGTGCAAAGTCTGGGCACACAATGACACATTACGTGTTTTGGCACAAGTGTCACTACAGGCCACAAACCTCCATTATTTTCCCTCAGCGACAATGTTAACATTTAGCGCTGAAGCTCAGTCCCAAAAATTTCGTGGCCAATAAGCTTTGGTGCATGCCTAGCCCAGTCTGTGAGAAAGAAGCCATAAAAATCTTGACCCAGGTTAACGGTGAAAATCCTGGACCTTTCTATGCCGGCAGCATAGGTGTGCCTAGCAACGTCAAGGAGACGTCACTCGCAGCCTCATCACCACCTGTCTCCTTGTGTCTTCTCGCCCAGAATTTCAAACTTTCATCATTAAAACTCATACCCGCTCACAGCTTAGACAATTTCCATCATTTTGATACCTGTAGAAGAAAATCTGCAGACTGGCAGCAAATAAAAAAGACTTTACAGCCTAAATTACAGGGAATTACATTCGTCCCTCCCGAAAAACGTAAGTTGCGTTGGGGGTGTGTGTTCATAAGCCAGAGGTCCGTGGATGGAAACGACGCCTTTCTCACGCTTGTTTTGTCTCTACTGTGCTGTGTAAAATTCCACTGCCGCAACGATGGCGGGTCACCATTCTCCAGTTTATTGAGCAACTGTCCGTGTGATAAAATACTTGGTGCGACGGCCGGGAATCGAACCCGGATCGACTGCTTGGAAGGCAACCATGCTGACCATTACACCACCGACGCAATCTTATAGGATGTGAGATCCAGCCAAGAGGTTTATTTGAACCCTCCTAGTAGTATCTGGCGTTTCTTGTTTGGCACTTTTTGGCCAAAGACGGGCTTGTTTTGATCAGATGCAATTGTGCCGGTAGTGATTGTGTTGTGTATAGCGCAGACACTTTCGTTTAACAGCAGAGTGGCGCAGTGGAAGCGTGCTGGGCCCATAACCCAGAGGTCCGTGGATCGAAACCACGCTCTGCTAACACTTGTTTTGTCTCTAGTGTGCTATGTAACACTCAATTCTCGCAACCATGCCCTGTCACAGATCCCCAGTATACTCAACAACGGTCTGTGTGGTAATTGGATTTGTCCAATGTCAGCCCCAAAAAGAGACATTTCAAAAGCCAGGAGTGATGAAACGTTGTCCGTGTTTGTTCCAGCTTACTCATACACCCGTACTACCCTCAACCACAGAGCATTTTTGTCGATATTTAGACAAATCGGATATGTGGGGAAAATATAGCACATAAAAGTTTTATAACTGCTCAATCAAGTTCCATGTCAATGCAAACCACATCGCAGATGTACCCACCAAATATTTTAGGGATGGTGCAAAGTCTGAGCACACAATGACACATTACGTGTTTTGGCACAAGTATCACTACAGGCCACGCACCTCCATTATTTTCCCTCAGCGACAATGTTAACATTTAGCGCTGAAGTTCAGTCCCAAAAATTATGTCGCCAATAAGCTTTGGTGCATGCCTAGCCCAGTCTGTGAGAAAGAAGCCATAAAAATCTTGACCCAGGTTAACGGTGAAAATCCTGGACCTTTCTATGCCGGCAGCATAGGTGTGCCTAGCAACGTCAAGGAGACGTCACTCGCAGCCTCATCACCACCTGTCTCCTTGTGTCTTCTCGCCCAGAATTTCAAACTTTCATCATTAAAACTCATACCCGCTCACAGCTTAGACAATTTCCATCATTTTGATACCTGTAGAAAAAAATCTGCAGACTGGCAGCAAATAAAAAAGACTTTACAGCCTAAATTACAGGGAATTACATTCGTCCCTCCCGAAAAACGTAAGTTGTGTTGGGGGTGTGTGTTCATAAGCCAGAGGTCCGTGGATGGAAACGACGCTTTTCTCACGCTTGTTTTGTCTCTACTGTGCTGTGTAAAATTCCACTGCCGCAACGATGGCGGGTCACCATTCTCCATTTTATGGAGCAACTGTCCGTGTGATAAAATTCTTGGTGCGTCGGCCGGGAATCGAACCCGGATCGACTGCTTGGAAGGCAACCATGCTGACCATTACACCACCGACGCAATCTTATAGGATGTGAGATCCAGCCAAGAGGTTTATTTGAACCCTCCTAGTAGTATCTGGCGTTTCTTGTTTGGCACTTTTGGCCAAAGACGGGCTTGTTTTGATCAGATGCAATTGTGCCGGTAGTGATTGTGTTGTGTATAGCGCAAACCCTTTCGTCTAACAGCAGAGTGGCGCAGTGGAAGCGTGCTGGGCCCATAACCCAGAGGTCCGTGGATCGAAACCACGCTCTGCTAACACTTGTTTTGTCTCTAGTGTGCTATGTAACACTCAATTCTCGCAACCATGCCTTGTCACAAATCTCCAGTATACTCAACAACGGTCTGTGTGGTAATTGGATTTGTCCAATGTCAGCCCCAAAAAGAGACATTTCAAAAGCCAGGAGTGATGAAACGTTGTCCGTGTTTGTTCCAGCTTACTCATACACCCGTACTACCCTCAACCACAGAGCATTTTTGTCGATATTTAGACAAATCGGATATGTGGGGAAAATATAGCACATAAAAGTTTTATAACTGCTCAATCAAGTTCCATGCCAATGCAAACCACATCGCAGATGTACCCACCAAATATTTTAGGGATGGTGCAAAGTCTGAGCACACAATGACACATTACGTGTTTTGGCACAAGTGTCACTACAGGCCACGCACCTCCATTATTTTCCCTCAGCGACAATGTTAACATTTAGCGCTGAAGCTCAGTCCCAAAAACTTCGTCGCCAATAAGCTTTGGTGCATACCTAGCCCAGTCTGTGAGAAAGAAGCCATAAAAATCTTGACCCAGGTTAACGGTGAAAATCCTGGACCTTTCTATGCCGGCAGCATAGGTGTGCCTAGCAACGTCAAGGAGACGTCACTCGCAGCCTCATCACCACCTGTCTCCTTGTGTCTTCTCGCCCAGAATTTCAAACTTTCATCATTAAATCTCATACCCGCTCACAGCTTAGACAATTTCCATCATTTTGATACCTGTAGAAGAAAATCTGCAGACTGGCAGCAAATAAAAAAGACTTTACAGCCTAAATTACAGGGAATTACATTCGTCCCTCCCGAAAAACGTAAGTTGTGTTGGGGGTGTGTGTTCATAAGCCAGAGGTCCGTGGATGGAAACGACGCTTTTCTCACGCTTGTTTTGTCTCTACTGTGCTGTGTAAAATTCCACTGCCGCAACGATGGCGGGTCACCATTCTCCAGTTTATTGAGCAACTGTCCGTGTGATAAAAGACTTGGTGCGTCGGCCGGGAATCGAACCCGGATCGACTGCTTGGAAGGCAACCATGCTGACCATTACACCACCGACGCAATCTTATAGGATGTGAGATCCAGCCAAGAGGTTTATTTGAACCCTCCTAGTAGTATCTGGCGTTTCTTGTTTGGCACTTTTTGGCCAAACACGGGCTTGTTTTGATCAGATGCAATTGTGCCGGTAGTGATTGTGTTGTGTATAGCTCAGATCCTTTCGTTTAACAGCAGAGTGGCGCAGTGGAAGCGTGCTGGGCCCATAACCCAGAGGTCCGTGGATCGAAACCACGCTCTGCTAACACTTGTTTTGTCTCTAGTGTGCTATGTAACACTCAATTCTCGCAACCATGCCTTGTCACAAATCTCCAGTATACTCAACAACGGTCTGTGTGGTAATTGGATTTGTCCAATGTCAGCCTCAAAAAGAGACATTTCAAAAGCCAGGAGTGATGAAACGTTGTCCGTGTTTGTTCCAGCTTACTCATACACCCGTACTACCCTAAACCACAGAGCATTTTTGTCGATATTTAGACAAATCGGATATGTGGGGAAAATATAGCACATAAAAGTTTTATAACTGCTCAATCAAGTTCCATGCCAATGCAAACCACATCGCAGATGTACCCACCAAATATTTTAGGGATGGTGCAAAGTCTGAGCACACAATGACACATTACGTGTTTTGGCACAAGTGTCACTACAGGCCACACACCTCCATTATTTTCCCTCAGCGACAATGTTAACATTTAGCGCTGAAGCTCAGTCCCAAAAACTTCGTGGCCAATAAGCATTGGTGCATGCCTAGCCGAGTCTGTGAGAAAGAAGCCATAAAAATCTTGACCCAGGTTAACGGTGAAAATCCTGGACCTTTCTATGCCGGCAGCATAGGTGTGCCTAGCAACGTCAAGGAGACGTCACTCGCAGCCTCATCACCACCTGTCTCCTTGTGTCTTCTCGCCCAGAATTTCAAACTTTCATCATTAAAACTCATATCCGCTCACAGCTTAGATAATTTCCATCATTTTGATACCTGTAGAAGAAAATCTGCAGACTGGCAGCAAATAAAAAAGACTTTTTTTTTTTTTTTTTTTTGAAAATTGTTGAATTTATTCCCAGATTGTCATCAAATACACAAGATTTCACAATACCCGGCTATCACAAACTTTTGAAATCACAAGGCAGTCTTAATTAAAATAAAATATCACAGAAAAGATGACTGCTTTGTGAACAGAACAATTGCACATTAGCTGCTCATTTCAATAAATACACTAATTTATCATTCTGTAATGTACAAAAGACTTTGTTTATACACCAGATTTTCTCGAAAGATGGCCTGTCTAGTCGAAAAAAGTCAACATGAATACGGGTTTTAATTATTCCTTTGGCGGCCTTAACAATAGCAACAGAATCCCTGTTTTTTTTCTGAAATATTATGTCGTTGCGTGCACACCAAATACTAAACTGAAGAACACATATGACATACACCATCACAGCTCTAACTTCCTGGTTAAAGGTGGAATTGAATACCTTGTAAATTAATGTTTCCGAGTCCATATTTGGTAGGTAGTTCGCAAACAAAACAAATATCCGGTTAAAGTCATTAAACACATCTTGAACGATTTTACATTGTACAAACAGATGTTGCCGAGTTTCAGACAGGGAGCAAAAAACACACAAGTCATCGGTGGCTACATTTCTCCTAAGAAGTTTTTCCTTAACGGGCAAAATGTCATGAACCAACTTGTAACTGAAGTTGACCAAGTTGTGATCTAAGAATTGATGAAAAACAGTTTTCCATATTCTAACCCAGTCCAAATGCGGCATAGACACCATTGCTCTTGGACAATGTACTATTTTTGTTACAAAATATTCATAAATATACCTGCTTGAACACAATGTTACAGGTTGCTGTACACCTGTGGTAAATTCTCTCCAGGCGCTCAAGGTCAGTCTATAAAAAGGTGGAATGTTTTCAGAATGTGGGATATTGGAACGACAGAATTCACGACAAACATGTCTTAGGGGTAAACCCAACCAATAGATGGCAAAGTATTTCCATTCCGCTGTTGTTCCATGAATTAATTTTAAAACATGCCGAGTAACAAGTGCTTTTATTTTACAATCTATATTATGTACGTTTAGACCTCCATTCCCTATTTTATTATGTACGACAACTCTCTTCAAACTTTCGGGCTTGTTATCCCACAAAAATCTGAACACAGTTTGGGAACATTGATTGACACATTTAGGTGGCAACAGAGTACACTGTGCAGAAAACCATAAAACAGCTAAAGCAACTGTATTAATTAAGACAGACCTCCCCCGTAGGGTCAAATATCTTCCATTCCATGCTGATACATGTTTCTTTACCTTACTTAAAACACGCTCAGAATTGAGTTCTGTTTGATCTGGTCCAAAAAATACCCCACAAATCTTTGAATTTGTAGTGATGTTAAGCCCACCACTGTGCACGTTAGTTTCGTCCCAGCTACCAATGGGAAGAACCGTGCTTTTCAACAAGTTGAGTTTTGCTCCTGAGGCTTTTCCATAACTTTCTGCTAGTTTAATTACATGCGGAACAGAACTCTCTTCAGATAAAATTGCAGTCGTATCATCTGCAAATGCCGACACTCTTGTTTCCTTATTTGTGCCGGGTAACCGTACACCATTAATTTCGTCATTGTTTCTAATGGCGGCTATAAAGGGCTCTAAGGACAAAACATACAATAATGGTGACAAAGAACAACCCTGTCGGACACCTCGACTCAGTTTAAATTCTTCTGTTATGTGCCCGTTCACAATAACACTACTTGTAATGTCAGTATATAATAATTGCACCCACTTACAAAAGTCGGGTCCGAAGTTAAATTTCTCTAAACATTTGAACAAAAATGACCAGTCTACTCTGTCAAAGGCTTTCTCCTGGTCTAAGTTAAGAAAGCATCCTTTTAAATCTTTTTGTTCAACATAATCATATGTATTTCGTAATAAGTGAAGGTTGTCAAAAATACTTCGGCCTGGTATTCCACATGTCTGATTCTGAAGTACAATTGTATCGATCACATTTTTTAACCGATTGCACAAAGCTTTAGAAACAATCTTATAATCTACATTTAGTAAGCTAATTGGCCTCCAGTTTTTTATGCTTTCGGCATTGTCGGGGTCCTTACATAATAGTGTGATTAACCCAGAACGCTGTGAATTACTTAATCTACCCAAGTTAAAACAGTGATTAACTACATCCGTAAACACACCCGAAAACAGTGGCCAAAATTGTACATAAAACTCTGCTGGCAAACCGTCGCATCCCGGCGAACGGTTTTTAGACATATTTTTTACTGCAAAAAACAACTCCTGTTCAGTCAAAAGGCCTTCGCAGGCAGTTTTACAATCGTCATTTAACATCGGAAGCGATGACAAGAACTCATCTTGAATGGAGGAGTCAGTATCTTGTTCCGTATACAATTTCATATAATACGACCTTATACACTTAGCAATGCCTTCCTGAGATTCATGGGATATTGAAGAATCACTATGACAAGTAATACTTTTGATCATCTTCTTTCTGCCCCTACCAACTTCTCGTCTAATGAAATATTTGGTTGGTTTTTCTCCCTGATCAAAATGAACAGCTTTAGCACGGATAACCGCTCCCGCATGATTCGACTTATAAAGGGCATTTAGAGTCTTTTTCACATTGTCAATACGCTCACAGTTAATGATTGGACTAGATTTCAACGCATTTAATTCTTGTTCAAGTACCAACAAATCACGTTTTTTGTTCATAGATTTTTCCTTACAGTAACTCCGAATCCTATCTTTACATTCCCCTTTAAATGTCTCCCATCTGTCTATTAGATCTGCATGACCAGTTGTACAGACAGAGAAAATATCATGGAAGACGGATTTAATATCATCAACAAGCTCCGTGTCATTTAACACAGAAGTATTACACTTCCAGTAGAACGGCCCCCATGAAATGACATCTTCAAAAGAGATATCAAAAAACAAACACGAATGATCAGAAAAAGACACATGTACAGCATCACACTGGGTTACATACTTAAACACAGCGTTAGGGATATAAAATCTATCCAATCTACTGGCACACTGGCGCCTAGACCACGTGTAACAATTCTTATCCGGATGCAGTTTTCCTAAAAATATCACAAATACAAAATCTCTTTTCAAATTATTAATTTCGTCCACTCCATCATTCCTTACATTAGTGGCACAGCCAGCTCTATCTAATTCAATGCTCTCAACACAATTAAAATCCCCACCCATAATAACCAACTCACTGCCCTGCATCACATTATCTAGATTAGAAATAAACTCTTTTCTTTCCTTTGGATTATTAGGGGCATATACACAAACAAGGTTTAAAGCAGTGTTGTTGAGCTCAACCCTAAGGCTTATGTAGCGACCGTTAGGGCACCTCTGTATTTTCCGTATAAAGCAGTCTACCGTATACCTAATAATTATTCCCACCCCACAACTTCGATTTGACCCATACGCCCACCTTGCATCGCCTGGGATTTGCAAATATTTAGTGTCATTATAGTTTTCGAAGTGTGTTTCCTGTAAGAATAGTACATCAATTCCTTTATCGAAAACAAATTGCTTGACATGTTCTTGTTTAGACGGATCCCGTAAACCATTAATGTTTAAAGTCCCAAAACGAATATTATTTAAGCTCATTATACAAGTAAGTAAAGGTAGAGCGTACATACCCATTGTGGTCAAATAAGAGAGTCCTAATTACGCTACAAATCATTTGTCTCTTTTCATTCGCTGCCTCGCACGAGAAGCAAGCGATTTTCTTTTCCTGTATTCCAGAAGCATGGTGTCCCCCTCCTGAGATGGGGTCGGCGTCATACAGTCTGACGACTGATCGGCATCAACACCATCATAATCAGTAGGATGGGAACTGGGCGGGATAGATGACGCTGCCTCTTCGGCTGTACTGCCATTGTCCAACTTAGCTCGCTTTTCCTCGACTGGGACTGGTGAACGCACGTCGGGAGCGTGCACGTCAGCCACGACCACATTCTTCACCCTTGGGACAGCTGATGACGTTTCATTATCACCAACATCCACTTCTTCGGTGTTCTTAGTATTCTCCCGGACGTCCATCTCCTTATCAGACTCGCTGTCGTCGCTGACGTCTTCATCGGCGCTGTCGTCACCATTCCCGTCGATTTCGTCTTCGTTCTCCTCGCTGTCTTGAACCAGTTCCATAGCAGGTGCGTTGAATGGGTCTTCATCGTCGCTGACGTCAACATCAATGTCATCTTGTTTTACGGCGTCTTCCTTATTATACTGGCGCATAGTCGGTAGGTTTCCCTTAACTCGCGCCGCGTACGACATTGCTCTCGCACAACAGTCACTGACCGTATGAAGCCCTGAGTCACACATTCGGCATGGATTTGTACAGTCCTTCTCTGTATGAGGATTCTCATGGGGGGAGAAACCGTCGCAGTTAGAACACCACAGTGCTCTACACTCTGCCGCCTTGTGTGATTTTTGGCCACACTTCCGACATTCATAAGTTTGCCCGGGGTAGGTAAACATAACAATGTCACCACCGAAGTTAATAAAATTTGGTACATAACGAACTTTGTGACACCTAAATCTGTAAATCCGAATACCTGTCCGAACATGTGAGAGCTCCGGGTCTGAAAATCTGGGTTTCGTCACACCCAGGCATTCACCATAGGGTTTCAAAGCTGCCTCGATAGTGTCATCTGACATTTCATCCGGTGCCCAGTGGGCCGTCAGATTCAGGTAAACTGACGACGCGGGCATAATGGACCACGTCGTTCCATTTATAACAACATTGGATTTACTCACTAGGGCATTATGCCCAGCCACTGTAGACACGCGGAGATAGAAGTGTTTCTTTAAATAATTCTTCTGAAAACTTATTAGCTCTGTCTTGATATTTAACACACTTGACAGAAAAGGAATAAAGTCCCTC
Organism: Liolophura sinensis; assembly: GCF_032854445.1. Classification (NCBI taxonomy): domain Eukaryota; kingdom Metazoa; phylum Mollusca; class Polyplacophora; order Chitonida; family Chitonidae; genus Liolophura; species Liolophura sinensis. Next base: position 17,857 of record NC_088301.1, on the reverse strand, counting down.
TGGACAGCCGTAGAAAATGCCGGGCTGCTTCGTGTAGAGATTGACACAGACAAAGTTCTGCTTGGCCTGTTTACAGGCGAAAACGACACGGGCTTGGACATACCTGATCCAACGGGGCACACGCCCTTCACCAAACAGTAACCACTGGCCAAACTCAAGCTCTGTGGGCTCCCAGATCACCAAAAAATCAGTCTCAAAAACAAGCGTTGTTGTTGCACAAATGTGTAAACAGCAGAGAATAACCGACACGTCCGTTCACTTCGGCGTCTAGCACACTCTCCTCTTAAAAAAAGACTTTACAGCCTAAATTACAGGGAATTACATTCGTCCCTCCCGAAAAACGTAAGTTGTGTTGGGGGTGTGTGTTCATAAGCCAGAGGTCCGTGGATGGAAACGACGCTTTTCTTACGCTTGTTTTGTCTCCACTGTGCTGTGTAAAATTCCACTGCCGCAACGATGGCGGGTCACCATTCTCCAGTTTATTGAGCAACTGTCCGTGTGATAAAAGACTTGGTGCGTCGGCCGGGAATCGAACCCGGATCGACTGCTTGGAAGGCAACCATGCTGACCATTACACCACCGACGCAATCTTATAGGATGTGAGATCCAGCCAAGAGGTTTATTTGAACCCTCCTAGTAGTATCTGGCGTTTCTTGTTTGGCACTTTTTGGCCAAAGACGGGCTTGTTTTGATCAGATGCAATTGTGCCGGTAGTGATTGTGTTGTGTATAGCGCAGACCCTTTCGTTTAACAGCAGAGTGGCGCAGTGGAAGCGTGCTGGGCCCATAACCCAGATGTCCGTGGATCGAAACCACGCTCTGCTAACACTTGTTTTGTCTCTAGTGTGCTATGTAACACTCAATTCTCGCAACCATGCCTTGTCACAAATCCCCAGTATACTCAACAACGGTCTGTGTGGTAATTGGATTTGTCCAATGTCAGCCCCAAAAAGAGACATTTCAAAAGCCAGGAGTGATGAAACGTTGTCCGTGTTTGTTCCAGCTTACTCATACACCCGTACTACCCTCAACCACAGAGCATTTTTGTCGATATTTAGACAAATCGGATATGTGGGGAAAATATAGCACATAAAAGTTTTATAACTGCTCAATCAAGTTCCATGTCAATGCAAACCACATCGCAGATGTACCCACCAAATATTTTAGGGATGGTGCAAAGTCTGGGCACACAATGACACATTACGTGTTTTGGCACAAGTGTCACTACAGGCCACACACCTCCATTATTTTCCCTCAGCGACAATGTTAACATTTAGCGCTGAAGCTCAGTCCCAAAAATTTCGTGGCCAATAAGCTTTGGTGCATGCCTAGCCCAGTCTGTGAGAAAGAAGCCATAAAAATCTTGACCCAGGTTAACGGTGAAAATCCTGGACCTTTCTATGCCGGCAGCATAGGTGTGCCTAGCAACGTCAAGGAGACGTCACTCGCAGCCTCATCACCATCTGTCTCCTTGTGTCTTCTCGCCCAGAATTTCAAACTTTCATCATTAAAACTCATACCCGCTCACAGCTTAGATAATTTCCATCATTTTGATACCTGTAGAAGAAAATCTGCAGACTGGCAGCAAATGAAAAAGACTTTACAGCCTAAATTACAGGGAATTACATTCGTCCCTCCCGAAAAACGTAAGTTGTGTTGGGGGTGTGTGTTCATAAGCCAGAGGTCCGTGGATGGAAACGACGCTTTTCTCACGCTTGTTTTGTCTCTACTGTGCTGTGTAAAATTCCACTGCCGCAACGATGGCGGGTCACCATTCTCCAGTTTATTGAGCAACTGTCCGTGTGATAAAAGACTTGGTGCGTCGGCCGGGAATCGAACCCGAATCGACTGCTTGGAAGGCAACCATGCTGACCATTACACCACCGACGCAATCTTATAGGATGTGAGATCCAGCCAAGAGGTTTATTTGAACCCTCCTAGTAGTATCTGGCGTTTCTTGTTTGGCACTTTTTGGCCAAAGACGGGCTTGTTTTGATCAGATGCAATTGTGCCGGTAGTGATTGTGTTGTGTATAGCGCAGACCCTTTCGTTTAACAGCAGAGCGGCGCAGTGGAAGCGTGCTGGGCCCATAACCCAGAGGTCCGTGGATCGAAACCACGCTCTGCTAACAGTTGTTTTGTCTCTAGTGTGCTATGTAACACTCAATTCTCGCAACCATGCCTTGTCACAAATCCCCAGTATACTCAACAACGGTCTGTGTGGTAATTGGATTTGTCCAATGTCAGCCCCAAAAAGAGACATTTCAAAAGCCAGGAGTGATGAAACGTTGTCCGTGTTTGTTCCAGCTTACTCATACTCCCGTACTAGCATCAACCACAGAGCATTTTTGTCGATATTTAGACAAATCGGATATGTGGGGAAAATATAGCACATAAAAGTTTTAAAACTGCCCTATCAAGTTGCATGTCAATGCAAACCACATCGCAGATGTACCCACCAAATATACAAGTGTCACTACAGGCCACGCACCTCCATTATTTTCCCTCAGCGACAATGTTAACATTTAGCGCTGAAGCTCAGTCCCAAAAACTTCGTCGCCAATAAGCTTTGGTGCATACCTAGCCCAGTCTGTGAGAAAGAAGCCATAAAAATCTTGACCCAGGTTAACGGTGAAAATCCTGGACCTTTCTATGCCGGCAGCATAGGTGTGCCTAGCAACGTCAAGGAGACGTCACTCGCAGCCTCATCACCACCTGTCTCCTTGTGTCTTCTCGCCCAGAATTTCAAACTTTCATCATTAAAACTCATACCCGCTCACAGCTTAGACAATTTCCATCATTTTGATACCTGTAGAAGAAAATCTGCAGACTGGCAGCAAATAAAAAAGACTTTACAGCCTAAATTACAGGGAATTACATTCGTCCCTCCCGAAAAACGTAAGTTGTGTTGGGGGTGTGTGTTCATAAGCCAGAGGTCCGTGGATGGAAACGACGCTTTTCTCACGCTTGTTTTGTCTCTACTGTGCTGTGTAAAATTCCACTGCCGCAACGATGGCGGGTCACCATTCTCCAGTTTATTGAGCAACTGTCCGTGTGATAAAAGACTTGGTGCGTCGGCCGGGAATCGAACCCGAATCGACTGCTGGGAAGGCAACCATGCTGACCATTACACCACCGACGCAATCTTATAGGATGTGAGATCCAGCCAAGAGGTTTATTTGAACCCTCCTAGTAGTGTCTGGCGTTTCTTGTTTGGCACTTTTTGGCCAAAGACGGGCTTGTTTTGATCAGATGCAATTGTGCCGGTAGTGATTGTGTTGTGTATAGCGCAAACCCTTTCGTCTAACAGCAGAGTGGCGCAGTGGAAGCGTGCTGGGCCCATAACCCAGAGGTCCGTGGATCGAAACCACGCTCTGCTAACACTTGTTTTGTCTCTAGTGTGCTATGTAACACTCAATTCTAGCAACCATGCCTTCTCACAAATCTCCAGTATACTCAACAACGGTCTGTGTGGTAATTGGATTTGTCCAATGTCAGCCCCAAAAAGAGACATTTCAAAAGCCAGGAGTGATGAAACGTTGTCCGTGTTTGTTCCAGCTTACTCATACACCCGTACTACCCTCAACCACAGAGCATTTTTGTCGATATTTAGACAAATCGGATATGTGGGGAAAATATAGCACATAAAAGCTTTAAAACTGCTCAATCAAGTTCCATGCCAATGCAAACCACATCGCAGATGTACCCACCAAATATTTTAGGGATGGTGCAAAGTCTGAGCACACAATGACACATTACGTGTTTTGGCAGAAGTGTCACTATAGGCCACGCACCTCCATTATTTTCCCTCAGCGACAATGTTAACATTTAACGCTGAAGCTCAGTCCCAAAAATGGGAGAGTGTGCTAGACGCCGAAGTGAACGGACGTGTCGGTTATTCTATGCTGTTTACACATTTCTCCAACAACAGCGTTTGTTTTTGAGACTGATTTTTTGGTGATCTGGGAGCCCACAGAGCTTGAGTTTGGCCAGTGGTTACTGTTTGGTGAAGGGCGTGTGCCCCGTTGGATCAGGTATGTCCAAGCCCGTGTCGTTTTCGCCTGTAAACAGGCCAAGCAGAACTTTGTCTGTGTCAATCTCTACACGAAGCAGCCCGGCATTTTCTACGGCTGTCCAGAGGGACTTTATTACTTTTCTGTCAAGTGTGTTAAATATCAAGACAGAGCTAATAAGTTTTTAGAAGAATTATTTAAAGAAACACTTCTATCTCCGCGTGTCTACAGTGGCTGGGCATAATGCCCTAGTGAGTAAATCCAATGTTGTTATAAATGGAACGACGTGGTCCATTATGCCCGCGTCGTCAGTTTACCTGAATCTGACGGCCCACTGGGCACCGGATGAAATGTCAGATGACACTATCGAGGCAGCTTTGAAACCCTATGGTGAATGCCTGGGTGTGACGAAACCCAGATTTTCAGACCCGGAGCTCTCACATGTTCGGACAGGTATTCGGATTTACAGATTTAGGTGTCACAAAGTTCGTTATGTACCAAATTTTATTAATTTCGGTGGTGACATTGTTATGTTTACCTACCCCGGGCAAACTTATGAATGTCGGAAGTGTGGCCAAAAATCACACAAGGCAGCAGAGTGTAGAGCACTGTGGTGTTCTAACTGCGACGGTTTCTCCCCCCATGAGAATCCTCATACAGAGAAGGACTGTACAAATCCATGCCGAATGTGTGACTCAGGGCTTCATACGGTCAGTGACTGTTGTGCGAGAGCAATGTCGTACGCGGCGCGAGTTAAGGGAAACCTACCGACTATGCGCCAGTATAATAAGGAAGACGTCGTAAAACAAGATGACATTGATGTTGACGTCAGCGACGATGAAGACCCATTCAACGCACCTGCTATGGAACTGGTTCAAGACAGCGAGGAGAACGAAGACGAAATCGACGGGAATGGTGACGACAGCGCCGATGAAGACGTCAGCGACGACAGCGAGTCTGATAAGGAGATGGACGTCCGGGAGAATACTAAGAACACCGAAGAAGTGGATGTTGGTGATAATGAAACGTCATCAGCTGTCCCAAGGGTGAAGAATGTGGTCGTGGCTGACGTGCACGCTCCCGACGTGCGTTCACCAGTCCCAGTCGAGGAAAAGCGAGCTAAGTTGGACAATGGCAGTACAGCCGAAGAGGCAGCGTCATCTATCCCGCCCAGTTCCCATCCTACTGATTATGATGGTGTTGATGCCGATCAGTCGTCAGACTGTATGACGCCGACTCCATCTCAGGAGGGGGACACCATGCTTCTGGAATACAGGAAAAGAAAATCGCTTGCTTCTCGTGCGAGGCAGCGAATGAAAAGAGACAAATGATTTGTAACGTAATTAGGGCTCTCTTATTTGACCACAATGGGTATGTACGCTCTACCTTTACTTACTTGTATAATGAGCTTAAATAATATTCGTTTTGGGACTTTAAACATTAATGGTTTACGGGATCCGTCTAAACAAGAACATGTCAAGCAATTTTTTTCGATATAGGAATTGATGTACTATTCTTACAGGAAACACACTTCGAAAACTATAATGACACTAAATATTTGCAAATCCCAGGCGATGCAAGGTGGGCGTATGGGTCAAATCGAAGTTGTGGGGTGGGAATAATTATTAGGTATTCGGTAGACTGCTTTATACGGAAAATACAGAGGTGCCCTAACGGTCGCTACATAAGCCTTAGGGTTGAGCTCAACAACACTGCTTTAAACCTTGTTTGTGTATATGCCCCTAATAATCCAAAGGAAAGAAAAGAGTTTATTTCTAATCTAGATAATGTGATGCAGGGCAGTGAGTTGGTTATTATGGGTGGGGATTTTAATTGTGTTGAGAGCATTGAATTAGATAGAGCTGGCTGTGCCACTAATGTAAGGAATGATGGAGTGGACGAAATTAATAATTTGAAAAGAGATTTTGGTATTTGTGATATTTTTAGGAAACTGCATCCGGATAAGAATTGTTACACGTGGTCTAGGCGCCAGTGTGCCAGTAGATTGGATAGATTTTATATCCCTAACGCTGTGTTTAAGTATGTAACCCAGTGTGATGCTGTACATGTGTCTTTTTCTGATCATTCGTGTTTGTTTTTTGATATCTCTTTTGAAGATGTCATTTCATGGGGGCCGTTCTACTGGAAGTGTAATACTTCTGTGTTAAATGACACGGAGCTTGTTGATGATATTAAATCCGTCTTCCATGATATTTTCTCTGTCTGTACAACTGGTCATGCAGATCTAATAGACAGATGGGAGACATTTAAAGGGGAATGTAAAGACAGGATTCGGAGTTACTGTAAGGAAAAATCTATGAACAAAAAACGTGATTTGTTGGTACTTGAACAAGAATTAAATGCGTTGAAATCTAGTCCAATCATTAACTGTGAGCGTATTGACAATGTGAAAAAGACTCTAAATGCCCTTTATAAGTCGAATCATGCGGGAGCGGTTATCCGTGCTAAAGCTGTTCATTTTGATCAGGGAGAAAAACCAACCAAATATTTCATTAGACGAGAAGTTGGTAGGGGCAGAAAGAAGATGATCAAAAGTATTACTTGTCATATTGATTCTTCAATATCCCATGAATCTCAGGAAGGTATTGCTAAGTGTATAAGGTCGTATTATATGAAATTGTATACTGAACAAGATACTGACTCCTCCATTCAAGATGAGTTCTTGTCATCGCTTCCGATGTTAAATGACGATTGTAAAACTGCCTGCGAAGGCCTTTTGACTGAACAGGAGTTGTTTTTTGCAGTAAAAAATATGTCTAAAAACCGTTCGCCGGGATGCGACGGTTTGCCAGCAGAGTTTTATGTACAATTTGGGCCACTGTTTTCGGGTGTGTTTACGGATGTAGTTAATCACTGTTTTAACTTGGGTAGATTAAGTAATTCACAGCGTTCTGGGTTAATCACACTATTATGTAAGGTCCCCGACAATGCCGAAAGCATAAAAAACTGGAGGCCAATTAGCTTACTAAATGTAGATTATAAGATTGTTTCTAAAGCTTTGTGCAATCGGTTAAAAAATGTGATCGATACAGTTGTACTTCAGAATCAGACATGTGGAATACCAGGCCGAAGTATTTTTGACAACCTTCACTTATTACGAAATACATATGATTATGTTGAACAAAAAGATTTAAAAGGATGCTTTCTTAACTTAGACCAGGAGAAAGCCTTTGACAGAGTAGACTGGTCATTTTTGTTCAAATGTTTAGAGAAATTTAACTTCGGACCCGACTTTTGTAAGTGGGTGCAATTATTATATACTGACATTACAAGTAGTGTTATTGTGAACGGGCACATAACAGAAGAATTTAAACTGAGTCGAGGTGTCCGACAGGGTTGTTCTTTGTCACCATTATTGTATGTTTTGTCCTTAGAGCCCTTTATAGCCGCCATTAGAAACAATGACGAAATTAATGGTGTACGGTTACCCGGCACAAATAAGGAAACAAGAGTGTCGGCATTTGCAGATGATACGACTGCAATTTTATCTGAAGTGAGTTCTGTTCCGCATGTAATTAAACTAGCAGAAAGTTATGGAAAAGCCTCAGGAGCAAAACTCAACTTGTTGAAAAGCACGGTTCTTCCCATTGGTAGCTGGGACGAAACTAACGTGCACAGTGGTGGGCTTAACATCACTACAAATTCAAAGATTTGTGGGGTATTTTTTGGACCAGATCAAACAGAACTCAATTCTGAGCGTGTTTTAAGTAAGGTAAAGAAGCATGTATCAGCATGGAATGGAAGATATTTGACCCTACGGGGGAGGTCTGTGTTAATTAATACAGTTGCTTTAGCTGTTTTATGGTTTTCTGCACAGTGTACTCTGTTGCCACCTAAATGTGTCAATCAATGTTCCCAAACTGTGTTCAGATTTTTGTGGGATAACAAGCCCGAAAGTTTGAAGAGAGTTGTCGTACATAATAAAATAGGGAATGGAGGTCTAAACGTACATAATATAGAATGTAAAATAAAAGCACTTGTTACTCGGCATGTTTTAAAATTAATTCATGGAACAACAGCGGAATGGAAATACTTTGCCATCTATTGGTTGGGTTTACCCCTAAGACATATTTGTCGTGAATTCTGTCGTTCCAATGTCCCACATTCTGAAAACATTCCACCTTTTTATAGACTGGCCTTGAGCGCCTGGAGAGAATTTACCACAGGTGTACAGCAACCTGTAACATTGTGTTCAAGCAGGCATATTTATGAATATTTTGTAACAAAAATAGTACATTGTCCAAGAGCAATGGTGTCTATGCCGCATTTGGACTGGGTTAGAATATGGAAAACTGTTTTTCATCAATTCTTAGATCACAACTTGGTCAACTTCAGTTACAAGTTGGTTCATGACATTTTGCCCGTTAAGGAAAAACTTCTTAGGAGAAATGTAGCCACCGATGACTTGTGTGTTTTTTGCTCCCTGTCTGAAACTCGGCAACATCTGTTTGTACAATGTAAAATCGTTCAGGATGTGTTTAATGACTTTAACCGGATATTTGTTTTGTTTGCGAACTACCTACCAAATATGGACTCGGAAACATTAATTTACAAGGTATTCAATTCCACTTTTAACCAGGAAGTTAGAGCTGTGATGGTGTATGTCATATGTGTTCTTCAGTTTAGTATTTGGTGTGCACGCAACGACATAATATTTCAGAAAAAAACAGGGATTCTGTTGGTATTGTTAAGGCCGCCAAAGGAATAATTAAAACCCGTATTCATGTTGACTTTTTTCGACTAGACAGGCCATCTTTCGAGAAAATCTGGTGTATAAACAAAGTCTTCTGTACATTACGGAATGATAAATTAGTGTATTTATTGAAATTAGCAGCTAATGTCCAATTGTTCTATTCACAAAGCAGTCATCTTTTCTGTGATATTTTATTTTAATTAAGACTGCCTTGTGATTTCAAAAGTTTGTGATAGCCGGGTATTGTGAAATCTTGTGTATTTGATGACAATCTGGGAATAAATTCAACAATTTTCAAAAAAAAAAAAAACAACGGTCTGTGTGGTAATTGGATTTGTCCAATGTCAGCCCCAAAAAGAGACATTTCAAAAGCCAGGAGTGATGAAACGTTGTCCGTGTTTGTTCCAGCTTACTCATACACCCGTACTACCCTCAACCACAGAGCATTTTTGTCGATATTTAGACAAATCGGATATGTGGGGAAAATATAGCACATAAAAGTTTTAAAACTGCTCAATCAAGTTCCATGCCAATGCAAACCACATCGCAGATGTACCCACCAAATATTTTAGGGATGGTGCAAAGTCTGGGCACACAATGACACATTACGTGTTTTGGCACAAGTGTCACTACAGGCCACGCACCTCCATTATTTTCCCTCAGCGACAATGTTAACATTTAGCGCTGAAGCTCAGTCCCAAAAATTTCGTGGCCAATAAGCTTTGGTGCATGCCTAGCCCAGTCTGTGAGAAAGAAGCCATAAAAATCTTGACCCAGGTTAACGGTGAAAATCCTGGACCTTTCTATGCCGGCAGCATAGGTGTGCCTAGCAACGTCAAGGAGACGTCACTCGCAGCCTCATCACCACCTGTCTCCTTGTGTCTTCTCGCCCAGAATTTCAAACTTTCATCATTAAAACTCATACCCGCTCACAGCTTAGACAATTTCCATCATTTTGATACCTGTAGAAGAAAATCTGCAGACTGGCAGTAAATAAAAAATACTGTACAGCCTAAATTACAGGGAATTACATTCGTCCCTCCCGAAAAGCGTAAGTTGTGTTGGGGGTGTGTGTTCATAAGCCAGAGCTCCGTGGATGGAAACGACGCTTTTCTCACGCTTGTTTTGTCTCTACTGTGCTGTGTAAAATTCCACTGCCGCAACGATGGCGGGTCACCATTCTCCAGTTTATTGAGCAACTGTCCGTGTGATAAAAGACTTGGTGCGTCGGCCGGGAATCGAACCCGGATCGACTGCTTGGAAGGCAACCATGCTGACCATTACACCACCGACGCAATCTTATAGGATGTGAGATCCAGCCAAGAGGTTTATTTGAACCCTCCTAGTAGTATCTGGCGTTTCTTGTTTGGCACTTTTTGGCCAAAGACGGGCTTGTTTTGATCAGATACAATTGTGCCGGTAGTGATTGTGTTGTGTATAGCGCAGACCCTTTCGTTTAACAGCAGAGTGGCGCTGTGGAAACTTGCTGGGCCCATAACCCAGAGGTCCGTGGATCGAAACCACGCTCTGCTAACACTTGTTTTGTCTCTAGTGTGCTATGTAACACTCAATTCTCGCAGCCATGCCTTGTCACAAATCTCCAGTATACTCAACAACGGTCTGTGTGGTAATTGGATTTGTCCAATGTCAGCCCCAAAAAGAGACATTTCAAAAGCCAGGAGTGATGAAACGTTGCCCGTGTTTGTTCCAGGTTACTCATACACCCGTACTACCCTCAACCACAGAGCATTTTTGTCGATATTTAGACAAATCGGATAAGTGGGGAAAATATAAACTTTGGTGCATACCTACCCCAGTCTGTGAGAAAGAAGCCATAAAAATCTTGACCCAGGTTAACGGTGAAAATCCTGGACCTTTCTATGCCGGCAGCATAGGTGTGCCTAGCAACGTCAAGGAGACGTCACTCGCAGCCTCATCACCACCTGTCTCCTTGTGTCTTCTCGCCCAGAATTTCAAACTTTCATCATTAAAACTCATACCCGCTCACAGCTTAGACAATTTCCATCATTTTGATAAATGTAGAAGAAAATCTGCAGACTGGCAGCAAATAAAAAAGACTTTACAGCCTAAATTACAGGGAATTACATTCGTCCCTCCCGAAAAACGTAAGTTGTGTTGGGGGTGTGTGTTCATAAGCCAGAGGTCCGTGGATGGAAACGACGCTTTTCTCACGCTTGTTTTGTCTCTACTGTGCTGTGTAAAATTCCACTGCCGCAACGATGGCGGGTCACAATTCTCCAGTTTATTGAGCAACTGTCCGTGTGATAAAAGGCTTGGTGCGTCGGCCGGGAATCGAACCCGGATCGACTGCCTGGAAGGCAACCATGCTGACCATTACACCACCGACGCAATCTTATAGGATGTGAGATCCAGCCAAGCGGTTTATTTAAACCCTCCTAGTAGTATCTGGCGTTTCTTGTTTGGCACTTTCTAGCCAAAGACGGGCTTGTTTTGATCAGATGCAATTGTGCCGGTAGTGATTGTGTTGTGTATAGCGCAAACTCTTTCGTTTAACAGCAGAGTGGCGCAGTGGAAGCGTGCTGGGCCCATAACCCAGAGGTCCGTGGATCGAAACCACGCTCTGCTAACACTTGTTTTGTCTCTAGTGTGCTATGTAACACTCAATTCTCGCAACCATGCCTTGTCACAATTCTCCAGTATACTCAACAACGGTCTGTGTGGTAATTGGATTTGTCCAATGTCAGCCCCAAAAAGAGACATTTCAGAAGCCAGGAGTGATGAAACGTTGTCCGTGTTTGTTTCAGCTTACTCATACACCCGTACTACCCTCAACCACAGAGCATTTTTGTCGATATTTAGACAAATCGGATATGTGGGGAAAATATAGCACATAAAAGTTTTATAACTGCTCAATCAAGTTCCATGCCAATGCAAACCACATCGCAGATGTACCCACCAAATATTTTAGGGATGGTGCAAAGTCTGGGCACACAATGACACATTACGTGTTTTGGCACAAGTGTCACTACAGGCCAAGCACCTCCATTATTTTCCCTCAGCGACAATGTTAACATTTAGCGCTGAAGCTCAGTCCCAAAAACTTCGTGGCCAATAAGCTTTGGTGCATGCCTAGCCCAGTCTGTGAGAAAGAAGCCATAAAAATCTTGACCCAGGTTAACGGTGAAAATCCTGGACCTTTCTATGCCGGCAGCATAGGTGTGCCTAGCAACGTCAAGGAGACGTCACTCGCAGCCTCATCACCACCTGTCTCCTTGTGTCTTCTCGCCCAGAATTTCAAACTTTCATCATTAAAACTCATACCCGCTCACAGCTTAGACAATTTCCATCATTTTGATAAATGTAGAAGAAAATCTGCAGACTGGCAGCAAATAAAAAAGACTTTACAGCCTAAATTACAGGGAATTACATTCGTCCCTCCCGAAAAACGTAAGTTGTGTTGGGGGTGTGTGTTCATAAGCCAGAGGTCCGTGGATGGAAACGACGCTTTTCTCACGCTTGTTTTGTCTCTACTGTGCTGTGTAAAATTCCACTGCCGCAACGATGGCGGGTCACCATTCTCCAGTTTATTGAGCAACTGTCCGTGTGATAAAAGACTTGGTGCGTCGGCCGGGAATCGAACCCGGATCGACTGCTTGGAAGGCAACCATGCTGACCATTACACCACCGACGCAATCTTATAGGATGTGAGATCCAGCCAAGAGGTTTATTTGAACCCTCCTAGTAGTATCTGGCGTTTCTTGTTTGGCACTTTTTGGCCAAAGACGGGCTTGTTTTGATTAGATTCAATTGTGCCGGTAGTGATTGTGTTGTGTATAGCGCAGACCCTTTCGTTTAACAGCAGAGTGGCGCAGTGGAAGCGTGCTGGGCCCATAACCCAGAGGTCCGTGGATCGAAACCACGCTCTGCTAACACTTGTTTTGTCTCTAGTGTGCTATGTAACACTCAATTCTCGCAACCATGCCTTGTCACAAATCTCCAGTATACTCAACAACGGTCTGTGTGGTAATTGGATTTGTCCAATGTCAGCCCCAAAAAGAGACATTTCAAAAGCCAGGAGTGATGAAACGTTGTCCGTGTTTGTTCCAGCTTACTCATACTCCCGTACTACCCTAAACCACAGAGCATTTTTGTCGATATTTAGACAAATCGGATATGTGGGGAAAATATAGCACATAAAAGTTTTAAAACTGCTCAATCAAGTTCCATGCCAATGCAAACCACATCGCAGATGTACCCACCAAATATTTTAGGGATGGTGCAAAGTCTGGGCACACAATGACACATTACGTGTTTTGGCACAAGTGTCACTACAGGCCACGCACCTCCATTATTTTCCCTCAGCGACAATGTTAACATTTTGCGCTGAAGCTCAGTCCCAAAAATTTCGTGGCCAATAAGCTTTGGTGCATGCCTAGCCCAGTCTGTGAGAAAGAAGCCATAAAAATCTTGACCCAGGTTAACGGTGAAAATCCTGGACCTTTCTATGCCGGCAGCATAGGTGTGCCTAGCAACGTCAAGGAGACGTCACTCGCAGCCTCATCACCACCTGTCTCCTTGTGTCTTCTCGCCCAGAATTTCAAACTTTCATCATTAAAACTCATACCCGCTCACAGCTTAGATAATTTCCATCATTTTGATACCTGTAGAAGAAAATCTGCAGACTGGCAGCAAATAAAAAAGACTTTACAGCCTAAATTACAGGGAATTACATTCGTCCCTCCCGAAAAACGTAAGTTGTGTTGGGGGTGTGTGTTCATAAGCCAGAGGTCCGTGGATGGAAACGACGCTTTTCTCACGCTTGTTTTGTCTCTACTGTGCTGTGTAAAATTCCACTGCCGCAACGATGGCGGGTCACCATTCTCCAGTTTATTGAGCAACTGTCCGTGTGATAAAATACTTGGTGCGTCGGCCGGGAATCGAACCCGTATCGACTGCTTGGAAGGCAACCATGCTGACCTTTACACCACCGACGCAATCTTATAGGATGTGAGATCCAGCCAAGAGGATTATTTGAACCCTCCTAGTAGTATCTGGCGTTTCTTGTTTGGCACTTTTTAGCCAAAGACGGGCTTGTTTTGATCAGATGCAATTGTGACGGTAGTGATTGTGTTGTGTATAGCGCAGACTCTTTCGTTTAACAGCAGAGTGGCGCAGTGGAAGCGTGCTGGGCCCATAACCCAGAGGTCCGTGGATCGAAACCACGCTCTGCTAACAATTGTTTTGTCTCTAGTGTGCTATGTAACACTCAATTCTCGCAACCATGCCTTGTCACAAATCTCCAGTATACTCAACAACGGTCTGTGTGGTAATTGGATTTGTCCAATGTCAGCCCCAAAAAGAGACATTTCAAAAGCCAGGAGTGATGAAACGTTGTCCGTGTTTGTTTCAGCTTACTCATACACCCGTACTACCCTCAACCACAGAGCATTTTTGTCGATATTTAGACAAATCGGATATGTGGGGAAAATATAGCACATAAAAGTTTTAAAACTGCTCAATCAAGTTCCATGCCAATGCAAACCACATCGCAGATGTACCCACCAAATATTTTAGGGATGGTGCAAAGTCTGGGCACACAATGACACATTACGTGTTTTGGCAGAAGTGTCACTACAGGCCACGCACCTCCATTATTTTCCCTCAGCGACAATGTTAACATTTAGCGCTGAAGTTCAGTCCCAAAAATTTCCTGGCCAATAAGCTTTGGTGCATGCCTAGCCCAGTCTGTGAGAAAGAAGCCATAAAAATCTTGACCCAGGTTAACGGTGAAAATCCTGGACCTTTCTATGCCGGCAGCATAGGTGTGCCTAGCAACGTCAAGGAGACGTCACTCGCAGCCTCATCACCACCTGTCTCCTTGTGTCTTCTCGCCCAGAATTTCAAACTTTCATCATTAAAACTCATACCCGCTCACAGCTTAGACAATTTCCATCATTTTGATACCTGTAGAAGAAAATCTGCAGACTGGCAGCAAATAAAAAAGACTTTACAGCCTAAATTACAGGGAATTACATTCGTCCCTCCCGAAAAACGTAAGTTGTGTTGGGGGTGTGTGTTCATAAGCCAGAGGTCCGTGGATGGAAACGACGCTTTTCTCACGCTTGTTTTGTCTCTACTGTGCTGTGTAAAATTCCACTGCCGCAACGATGGCGGGTCACCATTCTCCAGTTTATTGAGCAACTGTCCGTGTAATAAGAGACTTGGTGCGTCGGCCGGGAATCGAACCCGGATCGACTGCTTGGAAGGCAACCATGCTGACCATTACACCACCGACGCAATCTTATAGGATGTGAGATCCAGCCAAGAGGTTTATTTGAACCCTCCTAGTAGTATCTGGCGTTTCTTGTTTGGCACTTTTTGGCCAAAGACGGGCTTGTTTTGATCAGATGCAATTGTGCCGGTAGTGATTGTGTTGTGTATAGCGCAGACCCTTTCGTTTAACAGCAGAGTGGCGCAGTGGAAGCGTGCTGGGCCCATAACCCAGAAGTCCGTGGATCGAAACCACGCTCTGCTAACAATTGTTTTGTCTCTAGTGTGCTATGTAACACTCAATTCTCGCAACCATGCCCTGTCATAAATCCCCAGTATACTCAACAACGGTCTGTGTGGTAATCGGATTTGTCCAATGTCAGCCCCAAAAAGAGACATTTCAAAAGCCAGGAGTGATGAAACGTTGTCCGTGTTTGTTCCAGCTTACTCATACTCCCGTACTAGCATCAACCACAGAGCATTTTTGTCGATATTTAGACAAATCGGATATGTGGGGAAAATATAGCACATAAAAGTTTTAAAACTGCTCAATCAAGTTGCATGCCAATGCAAACCACATCGCAGATGTACCCACCAAATATACAAGTGTCACTACAGTCCACGCACCTCCATTATTTTCCCTCAGCGACAATGTTAACATTTAGCGCTGAAGCTCAGTCCCAAAAACTTCGTGGCCAATAAGCTTTGGTGCATGCCTAGCCCAGTCTGTGAGAAAGAAGCCATAAAAATCTTGACCCAGGTTAACGGTGAAAATCCTGGACCTTTCTATGCCGGCAGCATAGGTGTGCCTAGCAACGTCAAGGAGACGTCACTCGCAGCCTCATCACCACCTGTCTCCTTGTGTCTTCTCGCCCAGAATTTCAAACTTTCATCATTAAAACTCATACCCGTTCACAGCTTAGACAATTTCCATCATTTTGATACCTGTAGAAGAAAATCTGCAGACTGGCAGCAAATAAAAAAGACTTTACAGCCTAAATTACAGGGAATTACATTCGTCCCTCCCGAAAAACGTAAGTTGTGTTGGGGGTGTGTGTTCATAAGCCAGAGGTCCGTGGATGGAAACGACGCTTTTCTCACGCTTGTTTTGTCTCTACTGTGCTGTGTAAAATTCCACTGCCGCAACGATGGCGGGTCACAATTCTCCAGTTTATTGAGCAACTGTCCGTGAGATAAAAGACTTGGTGCGTCGGCCGGGAATCGAACCCGGATCGACTGTTTGGAAGGCAACCATGTTGACCATTACACCACCGACGCAATCTTATAGGATGTGAGATCCAGCCAAGAGGTTTATTTGAACCCTCCTAGTAGTATCTGGCGTTTCTTGTTTGGCACTTTTTGGCCAAAGACGGGCTTGTTTTGATCAGATGCAATTGTGCCGGTAGTGATTGTGTTGTGTATAGCTCAGATCCTTTCGTTTAACAGCAGAGTGGCGCAGTGGAAGCGTGCTGGGCCCATAACCCAGAGGTCCGTGGATCGAAACCACGCTCTGCTAACACTTGTTTTGTCTCTAGTGTGCTATGTAACACTCAATTCTCGCAACCATGCCTTGTCACAAATCTCCAGTATACTCAACAACGGTCTGTGTGGTAATTGGATTTGTCCAATGTCAGCCCCAAAAAGAGACATTTCAAAAGCCAGGAGTGATGAAACGTTGTCCGTGTTTGTTTCAGCTTACTCATACACCCGTACTACCCTCAACCACAGAGCATTTTTGTCCATATTTAGACAAATCGGATATGTGGGGAAAATATAGCACATAAAAGTTTTATAACTGCTCAATCAAGTTCCATGCCAATGCAAACCACATCGCAGATGTACCCACCAAATATTTTAGGGATGGTGCAAAGTCTGGGCACACAATGACACATTACGTGTTTTGGTACAAGTGTCACTACAGGCCACGCACCTCCATTATTTTCCCTCAGCGACAATGTTAACATTTAGCGCTGAAGCTCAGTCCCAAAAATTTCGTGGCCAATAAGCTTTGGTGCATGCCTAGCCCAGTCTGTGAGAAAGAAGCCATAAAAATCTTGACCCAGGTTAACGGTGAAAATCCTGGACCTTTCTATGCCGGCAGCATAGGTGTGCCTAGCAACGTCAAGGAGACGTCACTCGCAGACTCATCACCACCTGTCTCCTTGTGTCTTCTCGCCCAGAATTTCAAACTTTCATCATTAAAACTCATACCCGCTCACAGCTTAGACAATTTCCATCATTTTGATACCTGTAGAAGAAAATCTGCAGACTGGCAGCAAATAAAAAAGACTTTACAGCCTAAATTACAGGGAATTACATTCGTCCCTCCCGAAAAACGTAAGTTGTGTTGGGGGTGTGTGTTCATAAGCCAGAGGTCCGTGGATGGAAACGACGCCTTTCTCACGCTTGTTTTTGTCTCTACTGTGCTGTGTAAAATTCCACTGCCGCAACGATGGCGGGTCACCATTCTCCAGTTTATTGAGCAACTGTCCGTGTGATAAAATACTTGGTGCGACGGCCGGGAATCTAACCCGGATCGACTGCTTGGAAGGCAACCATGCTGACCATTACACCACCGACGCAATCTTATAGGATGTGAGATCCAGCCAAGAGGTTTATTTGAACCCTCCTAGTAGTATCTGGCGTTTCTTGTTTGGCACTTTTTGGCCAAACACGGGCTTGTTTTGATCAGATGCAATTGTGCCGGTAGTGATTGTGTTGTGTATAGCGCAGACACTTTCGTTTAACAGCAGAGTGGCGCAGTGGAAGCGTGCTGGGCCCATAACCCAGAGGTCCGTGGATCGAAACCACGCTCTGCTAACACTTGTTTTGTCTCTAGTGTGCTATGTAACACTCAATTCTCGCAACCATGCCCTGTCA